>NW_018021874.1:0-5452 GCF_002006095.1 Pseudomyrmex gracilis
AGAAGCGTTAGAGAGAAACATATGTCTATCCTTGGCTCTCTCATGTCATCTATCCTTGTTTTGGTTTGATTCGGTCCCGAGAGATGGCACCACCTACCCGATAGCATAGCGGTTGAGTAGCAGCTGAGCGAACTTTTGCCAGTGGTTCAGCATCTTCTTAACTGTTGTGCATATAAGTAAATTTGATTTCTTTTTTCACAACCTTTACCCATTTGTACTAAGAATACAGGCAACTCTCCTATAACGCGGTACTTGAACAAATCAAATTATTTCGATATAACGCAATTTCCAAATTGTGGTAGCAAAAAGTTTAATTCCGTTTTTTAATATGCGCGCTTCTGCAAAGTTATTATATAGCGATTTATATAACGCGACATTTTTGTAAAACGGAATATTCGCGTTATAGAAGGATCGTCTGTATACTTAGTACTGGGCCGCCCAACGTGTGTGTGTACGTGTGTGTACGTGGTAAGCAAATCTTTTCATAGTAATAACATAACCTTATACCATTATTATTGTATAAAATTTATTTATTTATAAAATACATATGTTCTTACTTCACATTAATTTTCAATATTAATAGTTTTGTAAACTTTTATATGTTTATTATACAGTTATTAATTTTACACTATTTATTTAGGTGCANCACAGATTTTTCATAACTACATGAGAGAATCAAAATCTTCAGATGTAACTGAGGAATGAAAACACTGTATGTGTTAATCACTCTGTGGATACTTCTCAATACGTTCAAAGCAACTCACTTACGGTAAAGGTAATATGTACATACTTTTACACACACATACACATACACACACACACACACACACACACACAAAATGAGTCATTACTTTGTGATACAACAAGAACTTTTCTTGGAAACATGGAAGGAAAAACTGTTGCATATAAAATCGTTTTGTACAAGGATAAAAAATTTTCAATTTATTTTTTATGCTGTAAAGTATTGTAAAAAAAGCAGCTAATGTTATTCTTTCTTGTAATATTATTTATTAGTCGGTTCAATATTATATCTTTTTATCTTGTTCTGTTGCAAGATATTGTGTATTTCATATTTTAATCTTAACAAGGTTTTGGCTTTTCTCTTTGTTATAAACTGATGAGTCTATAAAAACAAATTTTGTTAAACAACAGAAAAAATTGTGTTTTACCAGTTTCTATCTACAATATTATCTTTATTCCACAAATATATTATTTCATATGTTATACGTACAAATCAGATTTTCTGAAAGCAAATTGTAGACATTTAGGTTAATTTACATTTAGTTTACTGGTGTAGACAAGTAGTGTACAGTTTGAGATTTTGCTTATGATTATTAATTTTCTCTTTTTTAAATTGTTATTTATCTTTATTTTTTATTTAATTTTTTATTGCTTTTTTGTATTTTTTTTTTAGTCTGGATGCTGAAGTTTCTGAAAAATATGTAGTTATAATGAGTGAAGTAACAGATGATACACACAGGTAAAATGTGTAGTATTAACACTAGAAAATAATAAGTATATCAAAAGTAATAAAAATAGAGACAATTTCCACAACCTAGTAATAATAATAAGAATATTGTTACAATTAAAAAAGATTGTATTCTTTGACGACTGTTATCTATCGTTTATCAGTTGGAAGTATATCACTAGCCTTAAAACATTGATACATACATGTCTGTTATTTTTCTTTAAATTATTAGCTGGGACTTTAAAGTACAGAATGTCTTAGAATAGGAGTAACATCTCTCGTAGACAGGTAAAAGGAGTAAAGTTGAGTCAAAAAGTCCTATACCAGTTTGCTAGATTCGCAATAATTACCGAGATCTGAATTAATAAATATCCGCGAATAAGCGTACAAGCGCGCGAAAAAATGACAGCTCCGAGCTGTCATTTTGCACGTGGCTGCACGCTCATTCGCGGATCTTTGGTAATTAAGATCTCGGTAACTATTGCGAATCTATCAAAATGGTATAGGACTTTTTGACTCAGTTTTACTCCTACCTGTTTATGAGAGATGTTACACCAATTCTGGGACACCCTGTATATAAAATGTCTTATAGAAAATTATTACATAGGATATTCTATATATAGTACAGAGGAGTGCACCATATTGTGCGGCTCCAAGAAAAATATTTCTTGGAAATTTCTCTTCTGGCTGTCGCGCGCAGTTCTTCGGTTTTCGCCAGCGACCCGAGATCGAAGGAGAACGGTGTGTGTAGAAGCAGCCGGAGAAGAAATTTCTGAAAAATACTTCTCCTGGAACCACACGATATGATGCACTCCTCTGTACTTATGTATCTTAAATATTGTATAGATAGACAATTATTACATTTTAAAATATTATATATAAGATATCTAATGTAAAATTATTAGATACAGCAAATAATAAATATAATACGAACAATGATTTTTATTTTCAGGAAAAAATGGAAGTAATCTGTGGAAAGAGAAAAGACAGTAAGTTATATGTATACGAAGGGTATGCATATAATAGTGACAAAAGATGTCCGTATATATATCGTTGTGCAAAAAGACGAACTGTCTTTTGTAGTGGTGTAATTGAAATGAAAGAAGAAGTTATATTAAGACATGCACATAATCATCCTAGTGATCCGCATATTATTGAGACTTACAATTTAAAAAAAGAAATGATCAAGATAAGCAGAGAAAGTGGTGCAACAAACAAAGAAATATTTGATTGTATTTCTCGAACAAATCCTGTTGCTGCANCAACTATTTCTTATTGTTCTGTGAGATCAATGTTATTAAGAGAAAAACTGAAGTTTCGACCGCCATTGCCACAGACTATTTGTGACTATGACAGCTTTCTCCAGCAGTATGACGCTACAAAACTTATTTATAAAGGGTATGCTTTATCGGAAGATAACAAATATTGNTATATATTTAGTACAAACAAACTTCTAAAAATATTAGAAGACAGCGAAGAAATGTTCATAGATGGTACATTTTCTGTAAGTACTCATCATTACACACTATTCTATTTTCTATTCTACGATTACTGTATATAATATTATTTGTGTAAATTATACTATCAAGAATGTTTTTATATTTTTCTATATATAGTATATTTATATAGTATATTCTATATAGTATATTCTATATATAGTATATTCCATATATAGTATATTCCATATATAGTATATTCTATATATAGTATATTCTACATATAGTATATTCTTTATACAGTATATTCTATATATAGTATATTTTTCTATATATAGTATGTTATTTTTTTCAGATCCTACCTAGAACACCTCAGTTCGCGCAACTGTTTTCTGTACATGTGCGATACATGGATAAGGTAATAACTGTGAGACTACATTTACGTATTTTTCTAGTATGTTGCTAAATATGTGCATTTTAACTGTGTCATAATAATATTTTGTAGGGCATTGCAGTATTATTTATTCTATGTGAAGAAAAGTCGCAATTGGTTTATAAATCTATGTGGAAGGAAATAGTCAAATTAGCTCCAAACATACAACAAAATATACGCTTTGTAATGATGGATTACGAAAGAGCATCGATGAAGGCTGTACAAGAACAATTTCCTCAAGCATCTATAAGAGGGTGCTGGTTCCATTATTGTCAGGTAAATTTTTAATAGATGTTTCTAATAGATGTTTATAGCTACATAATAGTGCTATATAATAGTTTACTACAGTTTCGTAAATATTGTATATCTTTCTTATATGAAGTACTTAATTTTTACTTTACATATTAATGTAAACAATTTTTTGCAAAACGATAAATCACTTATTATTTAGTTTTGTTCTTACATTTCAAATATATAGCTATGTAATATATATATATTTTTTTTATTTGTAGTATATATTAATTTTATAAAATATGTACAATATATATTAATGTAAATAAATTAAGTAAAATTTATAAAATATTTTATATATTTTATCTAATTTGTAATATATACATATACAATATGTAGTACTAATTATAATATATATTTGTATTGATATATGATGTAGGCATTAATGAAGAAATGGAAACAATTAGCACTTTTGACAGCGCCACGTACAATTTTATCTATGGCTATGACATTAGCTCTGGCTCCATCTGAAATGTTCTGCCATGGATTAAACCTTATCCAAATAATTGCAAATGAGAAATATGATAAATATCCTAGTATGTTGCTCTTCATAAAGTATATGAGAAGCACTTGGCTTCCAATTGCGGAAAAGATAAGTGTGTATGGATGTCCTATCAGAACAAATAATCTTGTGGAGTCATTTCATAATACTATTTTAAGAAAGATGCGAACGGTTCATCCAAATATGTGGATATTTCTAGGTACGTAATAATCTTGTAAAAATAGTTAACTGTTTTTTATAGATCGTGTAGTTATAAAATTTTTCATTTTTGCCTAAAATTCAATAGATTCATACGTATTAGCAATTACATATTTTCTGTTATTATTTGAAGACAAAAAAAAGATTTAAGTATTTCGTTATAACTAATAGTTATGAATATACAAAATTGTTTTGGATACATTTATATACTTCATAATCATTATTTTCCAATTAAGAATATACATTTATGCAGATAATCTTCCTAAATTTATTGCGGATGAAGAAATGAATTATGATCGATTAGCAAATGGACTACAACTAACAAAAAATCGATGCGTATTCGACACAAAAAAAACCAACGAATTCAAATAGCACAGAGAAACCTATTAAGTGGTATTTTCTCTTTAAAGGAGTTTTTGCAAATGTTTAAAAAGGACAATTTAGAAAAGCAATATAGAATAATATTTTTAAGTGGTAAGCATATTACATTTCTTAGTAAATATAAGTTCTTGAGATAATGTGCGCTACAAATATATTTTAAGAGTTCATTAAGTACCGTAATCTTGTAAAATTTTTCAGACGACACATACGAAACTGATGAGATTTGTAGCAATCTAGTTACAGAAAAATCTGGTAAAGATATCTGACAGTTAATTGTACAACTACATGATGTAGATAGTATTTGTACAATATAAAAATGACTTTTAAAATACAATATATGTATACACAAAGATACGTTTTATACACAATGTGATTTATATAAAACAAATATTGATCAGAGATAATATATTAAAAAAAGTAGTACTTATTCTTACTCATATTTATTAATAAATTATTAATAAACTTTTATACTTTCAGTGATATAATACATAATTTTATACACTATTTTTAAAAATACAATTACATTTTTTATATATTAAGTAGTTCTTTTCGAATTTATAAATTTATTGAGATTTTTTATTTTTTCATATGTAGCTGCTAGAAATGAAAACATGGAATCACTTTATTATTCTACGGATACTTTATGTGTTAAGATTACCTCACCTAAACGTGAAGGTAATACATGCAATTATATTTACACGCGCGTACGCACACACACACACACACACACACACACACACACA
>NW_018021874.1:5487-8623 GCF_002006095.1 Pseudomyrmex gracilis
AGAGAGAGAGAGAGAGAGAGAAAGAGAGAGAGAGAAAGTGGCTACTATGCATGGTACAACAGAGGCCGATGTTTCTTGAAAATAATAATGAAAACATGTTGAGTATAAAATAGTTTCTTACAAAACTTAACATTTTTTTGATAAAATCAATTTAAAAAATAAAAGTTAGTATATTTTTTGTTTATATGTTGAACTCACTTTATTGATCTCTAATAATCTTGTAACACATACATCATTACATATATATTTGATATTTGATGTTTTAGCGGTGTATTATATTAGTATTTGTAGAAGATGATTTTCGGATTTGAACCGCGTTAGTGTCATTTTTATACCGACTTTTTCATGAACATTTCAGTTCACAAAAAAATCAACCTGTTAGTGATATGCTCCTGACCAGGTGTTTTTTTTTTTTTATAGCATTAAATTACAGGCAAGAGGTGTAGTAGAAAGGTGAAGTAAAATGTAGCGAAAAGGCAAAGATGTAGTAGAGAATGAAATACATAACACACTCTTCTCTTTGGCTACATTTTGCTTCACTTCTTTACTACATCTTTTTCTTGTAATTTAGCGCTATACAAAGGGATATCTGGTCAGGAGCATATTAGTAACAAGTTGCTCTTGAAATCTTGATAAAGTGAACTGAAATGTTCACAAGACATTGGTATAAAAATGATATATAACGCGGTTTACATCCGGAAATCATCTTCGAATATTAATATTACATATACATATTTTGCAAATTATTACAGTTTTGAATATAACCTTTTATGTATTTAATAAAACAAGTTGTTAAATTGTTATATGATTACTACAATACAATTATGTACACAGAAAAATATGAATAGAAAATTTTTAAAGTTTTACTGTATATATATAATTAGAGTATTCTATTGTTTGACTTAATATGTTATTAAAAAATAATAATGTTATTAATATGTTATTAAAATAGATATGATAACATTTAACGAAAAACATTGAAAGAGTATGATGACTAAAGGAGTATAACTATCTCTCTCTCGTTCTCTGTACTTGCGTGCGTGCGTGCGTGCGTGCGTGTGTATGTGTGCGTGTGCGCGCGCGCGCGCGCGTGTGTGCATGTGTGTGTATGGTATATATGATAAGTACATCTTCCTACACATTGTATTATTATAACAGTATTATAGAAAATATATAAGTTTACAATATACATGAAATTGTAAATCAAAAAATTGTTTAATATATTTGTGCTATTACGTTTAATATATATAATACATAGTTATTCCGTTTTACATTTATTGTTTAGATTCAGGTTGGAAAAACAGATTTTTTATAACACATACTAAAATCAAGTAATCAGAGGTCTCAGATATAGCCAGTGAAAAATATGTACATGAAACCACTGAATTTGTTGGGCAACCTGGGTAAAAATGAATTAGATCTAATTTAAATCTAACGAAATAAAAAAATGTAAAAATAGATTTAATTAAAAATAAACCTAAAAATAGGTCCAAATTAAATCTAAATAGATATAAAAAAATAGATCTAAATAAATACAAGAGATATCTAAATAGATCCATATGTACATTTACACTTTATTTATTCTTAGATNTACTTTATATCTACTCAGATCTACTATATTAGATCACTTCAGATTTGTTTAGATCTGCTTAAATATAAGTAGATCTAAGAATAAATAAAGTGTAGATTTACATAAAGTTACTTACATCTATTTAGATTTACTTTATATATCTCTTTAGATTTAATTTGGATCTAATTTGAATTTTTTTTCATTGTTTTTATCTCGGTAGATTTAAATCAGATCTAATCCATTTTTTTCGGAAATCTGCGAATTATTGTTTCACTACTCAGATTAGACATAAAGAACAATAATTGATTGATTCTTTTATGCGTTATGCAAACGTCCGTGTTTGCATTTTTAGTTATTTTGCTTGTATAGTTTGTTATTTGTTATTTACTGTTTGTGCAGTATGAAACTAAGATGCTTTTTTTTAACCCAAGATACAAGAATAATAATAATTATCCTTTTGGTAATCGTAATAGCAAATGTTTTTTTGTTTGTCATAACAAAGAATATTGTAAATAAATTTTTTATTATGATGGTAATGTTATTTCTTGTTACAAGCTATAAGGAACATTAAATCTTTCACGAAAAGTTTTTTGTAAAACGAACAGGTCATAAACATACTATACGTATAATCCTACTTGTTTTTCGTTAAGAAGACCTTGTTTATAGGTAACAATTTATTATTGAAAAATGCAATAAGTAATTTATATTATAATAATGGTATTTGAAAATGGATGAATAATAGCAAGTAACAAAAAATAAATTACAATTAAGGAGTATCTGTGTTATAGTTAAACATGAAAGAAGTCAAACAAATTTTGATAGACTAATACAAATTATTCATTATTTTTTATATATGGATGCTACATGGTTATAATCTATTTGTAATTTAAAATAAAAGTGTAATGTATTGTGTTTATTTTGTCCCTTTTAAGTTTAATTTATACTAATGTGTGTTCTCAATTCTTTTAGGTACTGCTGATAAAGAAAATGATCGAGAACTTACGAAAAAATTGCGAAGAAAAGGTACAAAACTATAACATAATCGTAGAAATAAGTTATATATTTCATACTATAATATAAGTTAGCACATTTAATAACTCATAGTACATTACTATCTAAGTGATAGTATATCTTGCGGTATTATATATAAGTGTATATATTACCATCTTTAGTTAAAATGTCCTGTCTCGCATTTTTGCATTTTTCAAGATATATTGAAGTATTGAAAGTTCTACACATATTTTATTTTCTAAATGAAGCTATAAAGTCCTAAAAACTTTATAGATATCTAGAAAGTGTTTCACTTAGTTAGTTGTCCTAACTGGTGATGGCACAAACAAAAGAATAAAAGTTTAGTTTTTTTTATTCTTTTGATATGCTAGATAGGATATTTGAGATAAGAAAGTAGTACACATCCAATACAAATATTTAAAAACATTTTNAGATAATAATAATAGAAAAGAACAAGAATGCAGAGTATATCTCACAAGAATAGACGTTCAAGGAGTCATAAGAAACAACGTACAAGGACGTAAAAAAAAATCAATCTAAACGCAAGAAAGTATT
>NW_018021874.1:14043-18666 GCF_002006095.1 Pseudomyrmex gracilis
AAAAAAACGGAACGTCAACTTTTACAAAATTGAAAATAAAATTTCTATGACTTTTCAAATATTTGTACTAAGTTTTATACTTCAAGCACATATTTTTTTAAGATATATTATTGCTTTAACATTTCGATACTTATACTTACAATTTTGGTACCAAGACGTTCAGTTTTTTTTTCTAATTCGATATTGAGCTTGGACGCAACTCTTTAGTTTATCTTATAACAAAATGGATTTCACGGCATTGTATGACAGATGTGCTGCTGCAGCTGGATTTTTCTGAAAAACAAATTCGAAGATTTCTTCGTTCTTAGCATTAGTTTCTGTGCAAATTTTATTTATTTTTATTTACTTTATTTTTTTGTTTATATTTTTAGAGTGGTTAACTTTATTAGTAAATATGAAATAAATGAAACAAAGTTTAATAGACTACTAAAAATTATTTGTTATTTTTCATACATGGTTTGCTACATGGTTAGGATCTAATTGTAATTTAAGATAAAAGTTTAATGTACTGTGTTTGGTTTGTCACTTTTTTTGTTTACTTTATACAAATGTGTAGTCTTTTAGGTACTGCTGATAAAGAAACTCTTCAAGAATGTACTAAAAAAGTGCGACAAAATAGTAGTACACTATACACTAATTATATAAAAATTATAAATTTTTATACAATTATNGTATAGAGTTTTACTTATTTATAATTCAATATTGAGTTTGTACACAAATCTTTCGAGTCATTATATAAATAAGCAATATTATTCTTTTGATATCTTCTTATATGTTTATAAACATACTTAGAACATACTACCTTGATCAAAAAGTTCCCGGAATAAATTGTATACAATTTTGATCAAGGTAGTATATAACTGACTTATATAACTAATCAATAACACACTAAAGTAACTTGATAATTTTTATTTGTAGTATCACAAAACTCTTTAGAATTGTGGAAACTCTTTATGTTCAATGTAACTTTCATGTAAACAGTGCCTAAAAATTTCGATATGTCTTACGATATTATTATAATAACACAATCGTTATAAATGTTATTATATACATATGGGACATCTTTTCTATGTTAACTCTTGTATACAAGTTTTGCAACAACAGAGATGCCTAGATATAGAAAAAATATATTAGATGTTTAAAATACATATACAACATCTTCCTCCTTCATGTAAATTGCTTGAATTTCTCGGTTGCATACTTATGTCGGACAAAAGTACAACATAATGATAACAAAGTTATTTGTTTGATAAAATAATAGTACATATTCACACACAGTAATTCATAATACACTACTATCTTTATAGTATATATCTAGCGGTATTATGAATGTGTTTATGAATCAAATACAAACAATTACAAAATGTTCAGATAATAATAATAGAAAAGAGTAAGAATGCCGAGTACATCTCAAGAATAGACGTTCAAGGAGTTTAAAGAAACAACGCACAGACGTGTAAGAAAATTCAAATTAAACGCAAGAAAGTATAAAAAAATATTCGCAGGATGTGACATTTTGCAGTATATCTCACAAGAATAGACATTCAACAAGTTTAAGGAAACACCGCATCAAAAAAAAAAAAAAAAAACGTCTAAAAAATATCAACTTAAAGACAACAACATATAACAAAGAAAAAGCAGAACGTCAAATTTTGCAGTTCAAGTCGAGACATTTGAAATATTTGTTTTAGGTACTATATTTTAAGCACATGATTTGTTATTAATGTAATATCACACTTTTATATTTTGATACTTATTCTTATATTATTTTGCCTACACGTTCTGAGTTTTTCTTTTTTATAATATAATTGACTACACAAAACTTCCGCGTTATTATAAATAAAAGATATTTTTTTGATAGTATATTCTTATGTATGTTAACATACATATTAACTACTAATCATTCTCATAACATATCTAATTTAAAAAACTAAAATCAGTGGCTAAAATATCTTTTATTTATGGTGACGATAAACTTTTTAGAATTGTGGAAATTTTGCATGTTAAATGTAAAGTTTATATAAATAGTGCTTTTACAGTTCAATGTGATAAATTTTATGATATTATTGTAAGTACATAATCGCTATAACTGTTGTTACATATTGGACAACGTTTCTGTGTTAACTCTTGTATGCAAGTCTTGCAGCAACAAAGATGTCTACATGGTATTAAAAGTATATTAGATTTTTCGCTTAAACATATGCAACATTTTCCTTCTTCATGTAAACTGCTTGTCGGTTGCATACTTTTGACGGACAGAAAAGACGTTTTATTTTGACTTTCTTGCATACTTTTGTCATTGCCCAACCAATAATCATAATCATCATATAGAACATCATATATAATATCTATAACAATATGATTTCATAGTATCATATTATTGAACGCATATACTTATCTATTCTTCAATTCTATTATTTATTCTTCGAATTGGTTTTGTCTGTAATTACCTTTCTCACTAGTAGAAAATTTTTCTGACGTTTCCGAGTAATTAACTGTAAAGAAATATTACATTATTAGTTTAATGCATTTTTAGACAAGAAATATAATGTGAACAATAAATACATCGATACTTTTGAAATACGTAGTAAAGACATGTTATGATTGAGAAATAATTATTCTTAGAGATATCTCTTCTTTGAGTACACGCACACAAAATTATACTTTGTATATATACACTTTTCTGAAGAAAAAAGGTTTATTAACTTTGATGTTGCACATAACGATAAATAAAGATATTATATTATTTGAGTCAGCGTGTATATTTACTGCTCTTATAATTGTGATTCTGCACAATTTCCAATACCATTTTTATGTGTAAGAAGATAAAATGTAATAGTTTTTTTCATCTATATTTTACAATCATATAATTGATACTTACACATTATCACGAAATAGAAAATCTTGTAGTACTATATTTATTTTAAAATATCTAGCTATATTTTAAGTAGTAGTATTATTAACAATATATGTATACTACACTGTCAAAAAAGGAATACAAATTTTACTTATATATTTCAGCACTTAATAGCTGTGAGTGAGTGTGTGAGTAAATGTGGGAGGTAAAAAGAGAGTAAGTGAGTGAGCAAGTGTGAGAGAGAATGAAAACGAAAGAAAGAAAGAGAAAGAGAAAGAGAGAGAGAGAGAAAGTGGTCAGTGTATAATTAACCACATGATACTTTTTTAAATCAATTTTAAAGTACTCACTTGAAACGTTAAGTCTTGGATCATTTTCCATAGAATAATCAGCTATGCTTTGCGAATCATTAATTTGACTTGTATCTTCCATAGTATTTAAAACTATAGAAAAAAACATGATTGAAAACACTTAGTAAAATTATAAAAGTCTACTATTTTACAACAGTAAATTCACCTTTCAATTGCTCTGTGCAATCTACACGTAGGTTTATTACATACTGTGTAATATGTTATGTGTAAATATTTATTATAACTTACCCTCATTATGTGATTCTTCCGCGTGTTCAATATGTTCTTCTTCCCTGTTATTATCTGAAACTGACCATTCTACTTTCAAAAAATGTTGACAATAATGTAATTGTATGATTAGGCTAAAATATTAGTTATTTTCGAAAAATCAAGAAATGTAATAAAACCTTAGAAAAAAATTAATAGAAAAGCGTATTTAGCAGTGATACATAAAATGTATAAAAGTATAACAGGGATATACATATGTATGCGCGCGCGCGCAATGAAATATAAATTTCATGAAATTCATTTTTTAGTCTATTTTAAAGTAAAAACCACAACCTTTTTGCAAATTGTAACCTTCTATCTCAATTACAAAAGGCACCTATAAGGACAAACTATATATATAATATGTTCTCAAGTGAATAATATTAATAATAAGTTTTCTTTAAAGGTGAATAATTTAATAGAAAATCGCAATTCTATACAAATTTTATTGTATGTTAACACATAGTCGCAAAAAATGTAGGAATCTCCACTCGCATCTCAAGTTCAACGGTGTTGCATTTGAAAAAGAAAAACTTTTCTCTAAGTTAAATAATATTACTTTGCCTTTTTTACAGTCTCCTAAACGGTTGAAAAATCGCAATATCGTACAACTGTGTTGTTTGTTTACATACCAAAAGAAAATATAAAAGATTGCATATTGTACTCTCCCAAGTTAAACGAAAAATTTTCACGACTTTTTTTTAGTGAACTTGCAACATCAATGAATCTGGGATACCTGTTGGAGGTCCATAATTGTTTTTCGAGTATATATGTATATAAACATACAGATATGTATAATAGTGCTACTTTTTCTACTGTTTAATACTGTTTAAACTCTATAAAAAAGTAGTGTAATATTATATACTTTAAGAACATTGGTTCTCTTCTTATTGAAAATGCAACACTCACAAACGTGAAATGAGAATAAAAATTTGTTTTTTTTTCGAGTGATATGGTACCATACAATAAATTTGTATTGAAAGATTCCACACTCATTCATTACATTTTAAACATAAAACATATTGTACATATTAGTCCAATAAGAAAATGTTTATTCTTCAGGCACTATTTCTAATTAAGATACATCACTACAATTTGCCACAAGATATTTATCTTTTATTTTAAAACAAATTGAACGATAGACTCGTT
>NW_018021874.1:19336-24953 GCF_002006095.1 Pseudomyrmex gracilis
TTATACATTCTTTTGAACAAAAATTCTGCCATATAATGCTCAAAATGATAATCGCGAGTGCCATAGCGCGGAATATTTGCTCTTATATCTCTCCAAAATCTTTCTATATTTTTTCTATATTTTTTCTATCTTTTTATATTTAAAACGAGAGTTCAATCATCAAACTTTTTTTGTTCATAATTTTTTTATAAACAATGAGCGACGGATAAAACCTTCATATTATTATTCAGAGAGGTGACCTTGATAACATATGTCAAAATTGTTGAGATCGGAAAATAGTCCGTATAACTGCATAATTACCCATTTCCGATAGTACCATCCACAATGCTTTGCGAATTATTACTTTCACTTGTATCTTCTACAGTAGCATTTAAAACTATGGAAAGAGACATTATTGAAAACACTCGGTACACTTATAAAAGTACATATTATATAACAGTAAATTCACCTTTCAATTGCTCTACAATTGCTGTACAATCTACATGTAGATTTGTTACATACTATGTAATATGTTATGTATAAATTTTAGTATATACATTACCTCCATTATGCGTTTTTTCCGCAGATTCTTCAATGTGTTCTTCTTCTCTGTTATTACCTGAAAACCATTGTACTTTGAAAAAATGTTGACAATAATGTAATTGTATGATTAGGCTCAAATATTATTTATTTTCAAAAATCAAAAAATGTAATGAAATTTTAGAATACAATTAATAGAAAAGTGTATTTTTAGAATATAATAAAACCGTATATTTAGTAGTGACACATAAAATGTATGAAAACACAACAGAAAAGATGTCAATATTACAATGTCAATCAAAGTGTACTTACTTTTTTTACTTTGTCTCCTCCGTCGAGGAATGTATTTATCTGTATTATCTCCTCTACCATCAATATCTAATCAAAAGAGTGAAAATTGTAAATATAAAAGTAAATATTCTGTTGTTTTAATGGAGTGTAAAACAACTGTGAGTAAACATTTTTCCTTTTGCACAAAACTTAATATATCTTTATCTAATGTGTAACATGTCGAGAGATATAATAAATAAATCTAATATAAATAAAGAAATTTATATATATAAAAAAAATNTTAAATCTATTTACCAGAATTGACAGCTCCTCCTGTATGCAAGTCTGCACAAATCTTATCTTCGTTTCCATCATCTACAAAAAGTAATTTAATTTATAACATATAATAATAAATCTAATAATAGTTCTAAACTCGAAAACAGATTTACGCAATAATCTTATGTATCAAAAATAATTATGAAAAGTAATAAGTATGAAAAACAATAATAATATATATTACTATTGTTTTTCATAATTATTAGACGATAGCAGTAAACGATAATAGACGACGAATAATAATAATTATAAAAAGTAATAGTAATATATATATATATATATATATATATATATACATGTCATTACTATTGAGATATTTTAGCCGGCGGTTGTTATTTGTTAAAAAGTTTCATCAATACGACATCGTTATTCGACATTGTGTACATTTCACAAGTAAATGTATAATGTATATATACAAACATATTTATGGTACACACAAATATTTATGTATATTTGTGGAGACAGTGTGTTCCGCCTCCTTACACTGGGGGAGTTTCACTATCAAAAGACTAGACACATAGGTTTGAGTTGAACCTCGCTTTGTGTGAAAAGTTGTAAATCCAGAGACTTCATCTCGGTTTCATTTGTCGCTTACTGTTGCGAGATTCCAGGTGTAGGTTTACAACTTTTCTCGCAAAGCGACTTCAACTCCAATCTATGTGTTTAGTCTTCTAATAGTGAANNCATTCTCCTTCCCAGGTATAGGGGAGCGGAACACACTGTCTCCACGAATACACATAAATATTTATTTGTAACACAAATATTTTTGTATATATACATTATACATTTACTTTTGAAATTTACACGGTGTCGAATAACAATGTCGTATTGGTGAAAATGTTTTTTAACAGGAAATATATAAGGCCAATACGAGCCATTCGCAGGATGTTATATATATATATATATATATATATATATATATATGTACACGCATAGTTTCCGCACAAACATCCTGCGAATGGCTCGTATCGGCCTTATATATTTCCTGTTGACAATTTCACGAGCGTTAAGTCTTTAAAATGTTTTTTGTTATAACTTTTTAACAAACAACGATCAGCGATTAAAAAACTTTCAGAACCTTACTCAGAGTTCGACAATCATTATACTACAATATATGTCAAAGTCAAAATCAAAGTCATTAGAAGCTGCTTCCTTTTTATGTAGTTTTACCTGGATTTTTATAATTACAAGTGTTACAGTTAACAGGATACATTTAAAATTGTCAATTTTGGACCATTTTATCATACTTATCTCACAAACTACAGTTACTTTTTACCAATGGTTTAAAATATCGCACGTTGAAAAATAAAACTGGGTTTTAAAGAAAAAAGGATAGTAAATTATATAAAACTATCGGTAAAAATTTTGAAAAGAGAATTTGCTTTCTCTGTAATATTTTTACAAATATGATAAGAATTGTCATTTTTGAGCCATTTTATCCTATTTATCTTAAAAATCTGGTATAATAAACAATTTCNGCAGATTCGCATTCACAAAATTATCGTAAAAACCTACAATACTTTTAATTTTGCAACAACTTATAAAAATGTTTTCGATTTCGCAGGGCTGTATTATTAATATGTAAATATTAATTATATTACCTATTTGAAGTGTAAATTCATATTCTTTACGTTCGCTTTCTTTTTCAAACATCTGTAAGAATTCCTTTAATGAGTAAATCCCAGTGGTTAAATTATTCTGAGCTTCTCGTATTCTGGAGTTTCTAAGCTTTTCAAAACGGGATCGATGTCTTTTCACTTGTTTACCATTTCTTAAACGATCGTAGATTATTTCTTGATCCGTAATAATTTGAGAAAGTTTATCTACAAAAAATATGCTCTTCTATTTTTTCACATTGAGAAAAACAATATATTGTTATTAAATTTTTTATATACATTAGCTGACTGTATATGTATACCCCGATAGCCAAATGATAGCAGTGTGTCAGCAGTATTGCACGCAGGTTTAATCAGCACTTTGCAGCAGATTCCACTCAGCTGTGTCATCAAAGTGAGTGAATTATGTAGGCACGATACGTAAAGAAAACAACACAGCAAAAATAATATTATAATTATTATTATATATTATTATAATATTATTATAATAATATATAATAATAATTATAATATTAATGAATAATAGAAATAAATGAAGAATGAAATGACAATAGCACGTTATGCTTCAAATCTGCTACATTTTTTGAGCAAGTTCTGCTTGATTGATGCAATAATATTTGCATCACAGCATGACATATTTATATTCTTTTTTTTCTGTTTTTCTGTCGACACTAGTTGAAATAACAGATTATGTTTGAATGCTGGCTACATTGTACTGGCATAATGTGTTATTGCAGACTTTGCAAAATATGATTACTCAGTCTTGGTTATCTGGGTATATATACTATATACAAAGTGATTTATCTTTATTGTCTCAGGCGGATGTTTTAGAAATTAAGACACATAGAAAAAAGTTTCAAATAAAAATTGTAGGGTTTTGAAAAGAATAATGCTAACGCCGTCGGTACTGTTACAAAATTTTAGAAACTCATACCTCAGAAAAATCTCTACTAAAAATAGATTGTAACCAGTGTTCTGAAAATGCTTTTGATGTCAGCTACATGAATATGCAGTTGAACAATGGGGACTTCAATTTAAAAAATTTAAGTTGATCTTGACGTGACTTTGGAAATGACCTCTACACAAAATTCATTCAGGCCATCGTATTTCCTTTTCAAAACTCTACAAATTTTATTTCAAATTTTTTTTCTATGTCTCTTCATTTCGAAAACATCCGCCTGGAGCAATTAAGATAAATCACTTTGTATGTATACATAGTGTCTGACAAGTTTTGACACAGCCGAAGTGTGAAGGTAGATTGGATTAATCTAAACCGAAAAGTCATGTACTATGTTGCAACATTATATGTTCGCAATACTTATTGCGTGATTAAGTACTACATGTGATCCAATGAACGTGAGGTAAGCGATGGTCCAAACTCTGTAGGCATGTATGATGTTTAGTTGTGAAAATCAGTTGATCGCGAGAAGCTGCGTCACTCACCACTCGCTTGTTTGGTCTCTCTTCATATTTTAGAAGATTGCATGAAGTAAGTTGCCATTTTTTTACAACTGAAAATCATACACGCCTAGTGAGTTTTGACCATTGTTTTCCACGCGCTCATTGGGTATCACATGTATTAATTACTCACTCAATACCTATTGCGAATTTTGCGAAAAGATACAAGACTTATCTGTTCAAACTCACCCAATGTATCTTCACACTTCGATTGTGTCACAATTTTTCAGTCACCCTGTTTCTGTGCGCGCGCGCGCGCACACACGCACACACACGCACACACACACACACGCACAGAGTGGAGCCTAAAACATACCACCTTAACCCGCTTGCTTTTAATGGTAGAAAAAAATTATTAGCATCAGATTATGTTTTTCTCAAAATCAAACAACTTTAATCTGATGCATTTTTGTCTACCATCAAAAGCAAACGAATTATTTAGGTGCTCTGTTTTAGATGTCTCTGTATAATTATACAGAGACATCTAAAAAAATACATACATACAAGTATACAGGACACTGAAATAGTATGTACGTATATCATACTTATGTGTTATATGTAGCATACCTAAAAATATCCAGAGATTTGGACGAATAGTTTGCATTTTTTGCGCTAAAATGTTATGGAATGATTCTACTATATTATTAGTTCTTATGGAACATCCATATACACTTATTTTTTCCGCAATTGGTAGCCATGTGCTTCTCATATACCTCATGAAAAGCAATACAGTAGGATATCTATCACATTCCTTATCAGCAAGTATTTGCATAAGGTTTAGTCCATCGCAGAACATTTCAGGTGGAGCCAAAGCTAAAGTCATAGCCATAGATAATATTGTACGTGGAGCTGTCAAAAGTGATAATTGTTTCCATTTCTTCATTACTGCCTACAATATATAACAATACAAATATATTACAAAGCTATATTAAAAATAAATAATAACGAAGAAACACAAATTCATTAAGTAATTTAACTATTGTTCGAAAATGTCCTATATTGCAAAAATGAAGTAATTTATGTAATAAAAAGATAGAAAAAACGTAAAAGAAAACTTATAGGGAACACTTTTGCGTCAAACGTTTTTGAGAGACTTACTTGACAATAATGAAACCAGCATCCTTTTATAGATGCTTGAGGAAATTGTTCTTGCACAGCATTCATCGATGCTCTTTTGTAATCCATCATTACAAAGCGTATATTTTGTTGTATGTTAGGTGCTAATTTTACTATTTCTTTCCACATAGATGTATAAAGTGATTGCGTTTTTTTTCACAAAGAATAAATAATACTGCAATGCCCTACAATGTAGTATTACAACACAGATTAACACATATGTAGCAGCAATCTGAAAAAATATATGAAAATTTTGTCTTACAGGTATTACCTTGTCCATGTAACGCACATGTACAGAATAC
>NW_018021874.1:25683-28728 GCF_002006095.1 Pseudomyrmex gracilis
TTTTTTTTCACAAAGAATAAATAATACTGCAATGCCCTACAATGTAGTATTACAACACAGATTAACACATATGTAGCAGCAATCTGAAAAAATATATGAAAATTTTGTCTTACAGGTATTACCTTGTCCATGTAACGCACATGTATAGAAAACAATTGTGCGAACTGCGGTGTTTTCGGCACAACCTAAGAAAAAGTACCAAAGTGATATAACATTTATATAAGTAGAGTTGTTGTCTTGTAAACAAAAAGAGTACTTACACAATAATAACAGATAAAATACATAGAACATCATTACTTACAGAAAATGTCCCATCTATGAATATTTTCGAGCTGTTCTCTAATATTTGTATAAGTTTATTTGTTGTGAATATATAACAATATTTCTTGTCTTTGGATTGAACACAGCTTTTATATGTAAGCACTGTACCGTTATATTGTTCAAGCATATTTCTAAGCTCACATATATGTGAAGGTAGTTGTGGTCGCAATTTTAGTTTTTCTCGTGATAAAATGGGTTTCATAGCATTGTATGACAAATGTGCTGCTGCAGCTGGATTTTTTCGAGAGACAGAATCAAAGATTTCTTTATTTGTTGCGGTAGTTTCTCTACACAGTTTAATCATTTCTGTTTTTAGAGTAATAGTTTCACTAATATGCGGCGTTTTTGTGTGATTATGTAGTTTTTCTAAAATATATTTTTTGGTACGTTTTATCAAAAGTCCACTGCATAACTGAGTACATCTTTGTGTACAGCGATATGTATCATCATATCTTTTATCATGATGATATGTATATCCATCATAGACATACAATAAAGTACCTTGGCGTTTACCAGGTAGTACTTCCATTTTGATATGATTATAAGAAATTGTATACTTTGTGTTGTTAAGAATAATATGAAAAATGTTTAGTATCATAACTTTTCTTTATAACATTTATCTCTCTAGTTTTTCCCTTTTAAAAAAGGTATTCTACATTAATACACAAAATATCACTTATGCCTGTTTCCATTATTTTCAAGTATAGAAACTTACCTATATAACATGCAGATGCGGGTCACAGGTAGCAGGTTTTCTATTTCTTATATGTCTATGGTTTTCCCTACAAACCGAGAAATATTTTCTTATTTAAAAGAGTATTACAAGTCCACTACAAGAGTATAACAAGACTCACCTTATGCTGGAACCAAGTAAGCTCAGCTAGGAGATTTTACAGTTTTTGTTTCTACACAAACATTGAAATCTTAGTTAAATTTTATCGATTTCAGCATAACCTTAACCTTAACAGTTACAGTCTGCATAAATTAGAGAATCAAAGAGAATCAATCAATTACAGACTTTTATTTCCGATCTGAAAAGTAGAATGATAATCTAAGAATGACCAACAAGTTTAGTATTGTTTTTTTTGGCGGCTGAAGACTCTGACTGCTTGATTCTCTTATGCGTTATGAACAAATCTGTGCTGTCAATCTAAACAATAACTGTAAAAAATACTAATTATCTCTTATTTAATAAATATAAGTACACAAAACAATTATTATTAAAAAATAATGCGAATTAAAACTTTGTATACTATATAAACGCATATATCTTCTACATACAATTAATAATAGTATACACAATTTTAAAACAATGTGCCTACCATACATACCATACACATACACGCGCGCGTGCACACACACATACCACACGTGCGCGCGCGCGCAGAGAGACAGACTGATTGACTGATTACCTGAGTGACTCAGTACTCTTATAGTACAAGTAAAAGAACTTGATTTCTCTTGGAAGAGTGAATTGAAAAGGTAGAATACAAGTGTCTCACTGACACAGATATTAAGAGACATAAGAATAAAGAAAATCAAATAAATGTTGAAAAATTTAGATATGGTATTAACGTTTCATGATGTTCAATTGCAATAATTTTTCTTTAATCTTGTAGTGAACTTTTTGATACATATGTTGATATCATACTATACTAAGTTAAAAAATGCTAATTTCTTTACAATAAAGATTTTTAAATTTTCATATTGTACACACACACAAAAAAAATTGTATTGTATTAATAATCTGAAATATTAATAACCTCATTTTAGAACTATTTCTTAAATTATAATTTTAACGTGAGGTAGTAAATATAGAATGATTTGATTTTATATATCAATAATAACTGTCTTTGAAATATATACTAATACTATTACATGATTAACAGATTTAAAAAAAACTTCATAACATATATAAGCAGTAGGAAAAACAGTAGAATTTCACGTTCTATTTTTAAACATTTTCTTGAAAATGTTTTATTTTCCAAGAGAAGTCCTTATTGTACCACAGAATAATGAGCTATTTCACATGCGTGTGTGTGTAAAATTATGTATACCTTCAACATAGATGAGTTGCCCTGAACATATTAAAAAGTATCCACAGAGTCACTGACACATGTAGGTTTTCATTTCTCAGCTACATCTGAAGATTTTGATTCTCTCATATAGTATCAAAAACTCTGTGCTGCACCTAAATAAGTAGTGTAAAATTAATAATTATATATTATATAATAAACAAGTTTACAAAAAATATTAGTATTAAAAATTAATGTGACGTAAGTAACATATGTATTTTATATACATATTTTATACAATCATAATGGTATAAGGTTATCTTATTACTACGAAAAGATTCGCTTACCACACACACGTTGGATGGCCCAATACTAAGAATACAGACCGTTCTATAACGCGAATATTCCGTTTTACAAAAATGTTGCGTTATACTATAAATCGCTATATATTAGCTTTGCAGAAGCGCGCATATGAACACAACGCGTCACTGAATTGCGGAATAGGCGCGGGGATCGGAGGGCAAGCGGGGCGGTTGCTCGTAGCGCCAACGAGCGCCATGCAAACTAACTAGTAGCAATCGGTTGTCCANAACTACGTCGTGTCGATAATGTAACTGCTCTTCCTTCCTATTTTCTTCTCAAAACGTAAAACTATTGACCAATTACTTAATATTTAACGTTGACAAATAACATGTGTATATATATATAT
>NW_018021874.1:29423-37392 GCF_002006095.1 Pseudomyrmex gracilis
TATTTTTTTAAACGAGACTTTTACAATATACGTTCTTTCCATTTACCGGAGACATTAAAAGATCCATCTATTAAACACATATATATATATATATATACACATGTTATTTGTCAACGTTAAATATTAAGTAATTGGCCAATAGTTTAAGTTTTGAGAAGAAAATAGAAAGGAAGAGCAGTTACATTATCGACACGACGTAGTTGTGGACAACCGATTGCTACTAGTTAGTTCGCACGGCGCTCGTTGGCGCTACGAGCAACCGCCCCGCTTGCCCCCCGATCCCCGCGCCTATTCCGCGATTCAGTGACGCGTTGTGAACAAACGGAATAAAATTTTTTAGCACCATAATTTGTACACTGCGTTATATCAAAATAATTTGCTTCGTTTAAAGCCCCTTGCACAATACGAAGGAATAGCGATAGGGATAGAAATAGCACCGGCTATAAAACCCCTTGCACAATGGAAGGAATAGCGATAGCAATAGAAATAACACAGTTTTTAACACAGAATACCAACTCGTCGGAAATTTTATCGCTATTGCTTATTCCGATTTTCTTATCTGCATTGATACATGTGTAGTTTTGTATGATAAATTCCGCTGTTCTTACCTTTATTTTTAAATATAAACTCTTTAAAACTTTTGTTATTTCTATCGCTATCGCTATTCCGTTCATTGTGCAAGAGGCATAAGAATAATAACAGCGGAATCCAACATTCGGGAATGCATGTATCAATGCAGATCTACAGATCGGAACAATCTGCATTAATACATGGATTCCCAAATGTTGGATTCCGCTGTTATTATTCTTAGGCCTGTTCTACAATACAGTCGTAAGCCGTAAGTCGTAAGAAATTGACCAATCACAATCGATTATTCTTCTGTGATTTATCTGTGATTGGTCAATTTCTTACGACTTACAGCTTACGACTGTATTGTAAAACAGGCTTAAGACTTGTTATTTTTTTCTTCCTAAAGGGTCGTCTACAATGGAGAGTATTAGACAGTAACAGTAAGAAATTGACAAATCGAAATCGATTATTCTTCTGTACTTTGTCTGTGATTGGTCAATTTCTTACTATTACGGCCTACAACTCTCCATTGTAGACGGCTCTTAAGGCCTGTTCTACAATACAGTCGTAAGCTGTAAGTCGTAAGAAATTGACCAATCACAGATAAATCACAGAAGAATAATTGATTGTGATTGGTCAATTTCTTACGACTTACAGCTTACGACTGTATTGTAGAACAGGCCTAAAAACCATAATATTCAAACGTAAAATAAGTAACAAAGTTGTATCAAAAAAAACCAAATAATCGGTAACAAGTGTAAATACTGATTACAAGGTATAAGTTTTGGTTTCATGTAGTACATCTTGCTCTGAAGGTTGTTAAAGAAGGCAATTACTTTTTGATAAGAAAAGATATAGTTGAGTCGCAGTGTTGAATTGCTTTTGTTTTGTAACTGAAAACAATTATCATTTTAGTTTACGAATAAATACGATGACTTCCGGGATTTTCTTTACAACATTATAATACCTTGACATATATAATACGCGAAACGAGAAGAGGCAAACAAAAGAGGTAATGTTTTCTATTCTGTTTCTTTAAATTATATAACAAATAATATAATATAACCCTTATAGAAAAAACGTTCAACTATTAACGTACAAAATCACGTTCAACTTGACCAGAAACGCGCAAAATGCTGAATATTGAGTTTACGGTCAAGTTGAACGTGATTTTGGTCAAGAGTTGGACGTTTTTTCCGTAAGAGAAGATAAGTAAATGTATGCACACATTGAACAGTTATACATCCACATCACAATAAAGAATTTATTCTTGTCACAATAGAACACTGTTAAACTGTTTTATTATTGCACATACAAGAAATATCCTTAAGATATATTACACATTCAAGAAATATCCTTAAGATATATTACACATTCAAAAAATATCCTTAAGATATTATGCTGTATGATCATCTTCAGTATTTTGAAACATTTATGTTAATTCGAAACATTTATCATTGAGATATAATAAACATTATTACGTACAAACAGTATTTGTTTTACATTCATGTGCTACATTACACAAAATATCACTATAATTTTTATAATATTTTTTGTAGACTATATTAACGTTTTTTATTGAATGTACGCGGAACTTTACGTAAAATTTCTTGTATAAAAGTAAAATTGTTTTTTAATAAATAAAGAAGTTGTGTAAAAAAAATAAATATTAAGAAATACATTTATGGTACTAACATAAACTAATTTTTTAGTTTTTTTCATATTAACAAGATGGAAGTACTACCTGGTAAACGCCAAAGTTCTTTACTGTATGTCTATGATGGATATATGTATCATCGTGACAGCAGATATACTGATACCTACCGGTGCACACAAAGACGCAACGAAGCGTGCGCAGGACTTTTGATAAAAAGCAACAAAGAATATATTTTAGAAAAAACACATAATCACTCAAAAAAGTCACATATTAGTGAAACTACTACTCTAAAAAAGGAAATGATTAAAATGTGCAGAGAAACTACTGCATCGATCAAAGAAATTTTCAATGTTGTTTCTCAGAAAAATCCAGCTGCAGCAGCACATTTGTCATACAATGCTATGAAACCTATTTTGTCACGAGAAAAACTAAAATTACGACCACCACTACCTTTGCATGTGTATGAACTTAAAAATGTTCTAGAACAATATCAAGTTACAAAACTAATATATAGTCCGGTCAAATTAGATCAAAAAATAAGAGTGAAGTTACATAAATTCGGATCAAGCTGAAAATGAGTGAAATTGTTCAAAACATAATTAAAAACAAAATTTCAAAACTCCCCATCGTTCCGGTGTAAGGAAAAAAATTGACTCGAGGTCAAAGGTCAAAGAAATGAGTTTTTCGCGATTTTCTGCGAAACGGTAAGTCTTATCGCAAAATTACCTCAGACAAAAATTGTAGATTATAAAATTATCTACAAAAAGGGTATTAATAATTTTTTTCCTAAGTACNAACGTTTCTGAGATATAACGATGCAAAAACTTATAAGCGTCATAACATGCATAAGCATGCCACGTATATACATCTCTGTAGGTTTTATATAAGTAAAAATATTTTTTTATCGGTTATTTTAACTTAAATTTAAAATATAAAATATACATAAGTATAATTTTCAGAATATTAGGTATAATGAAACCCAGTCCCTTTATTTATACGTTAGTGTAACCTTGAGACAACATCTGTCTCTCTGTTCAATTGTATGCGTGGCTANGGTCGTATACCTGCTTTGTGTGAGAATTTCCAATAAATGAACTATCGTTAGTCTTGAGCGCCACTCCGCAGTGAAAACACGTGTTTATTCTAACCTATTTTGGGCTGTTTTAAGTTTTATGATAAAAATGTCACAATATTGTTTTATTTGTTCTAAACTTTTAATTGACAGTGCAACTGTTACTGTTGAACGTGGTATGAAGACATTAATCAATGCAAGTATTGAACGAGCAGATGAATTTTCGGAATATCTTAAAAAACAGAAATCTGTGACAATACACGATAGTTGTCGTAAGAATTATACTCGGAAATCTTCTATTGTGTCGGCTAAAAAAAGACAACGTGAAGAACAAGAAGCCAGTACATCTGAAGTAACCCCTCCTCGTACTAGATCGCGTATATCAGATTTTTGTTTTAAAAATTTATGCATATTTTGTGGCCAGGAAACGAACGAAGAGCGCGANATGAGAAAATCTTCGAAATTTCGTCGTCGAATTAGCCAAGTAAGTACATTTCAGTTCAAAGGTGCAATTCTGGAAGTAGCTCGAACTCGTTCCGATGCTATAGCAGAAGCTGTTATTGCGCGAATAGAGTTTGAATATGATTTAGTTGCTGCTGAAGCAAAATATCATCGTGATTGCTATATTTCTTTTATGAGACNTCCTTCCACTGGAGCTAAAGTCGGTCGTCCTAAAGACGAAACTACGGATCAGGCAATGGAGAAAATATTTACTTATATAGAAAGTAGCAATGACTGTCAGTTCACTTTAAATGAACTAAAAAATGTTTGTAAAAGTACAAATTTAGATAACAGGACGATTAAGATGCGACTAAAACTGAAGTATGGTGGTAAACTTATTATCACTGAAAAATCAGGAGCATCAACATTTATATGCTTAAAAGACAATCATCACGATATTTTGAATGAANCCTGGTACGAAAAAAAGAAAATGGATAAAAAAGAAGAACGATACAGAATTCTGGAAGCAGCTGCAGCTATCATTCGCGATGATATTCAATCCGTAGTGTTTGATAATTCTAACTACCCTCCACCAGGTCGCATGTTTGAAGATTTAAACAATGATATCCCAGAGTCTTTGACATATTTTATGGAACAAGTGATTTTAAAGAAGAAACGATCAAATTTAGATCATTTAAAACTAATATGCACAAATCTTTGCCACAGTATTATGACTGCTATTNGACCAAGGTCTTTTAAGTCTAAATTGCAATTAGGCCTCGCAGTTTTTTTTCATCGACGGTTCGGATCTAAACGTCTTATACAAATTTTTTCGTCTTTTGGTTTATGTGCATCTTATAATGATACAATAATGTACGAAGCAGCAGCAGTTTTTCATCGTCCCCCTCATGTTCTGTCACCAGAAAGTGGCACGCTTATCCAATACGTTGCAGACAATGCTGATATAAATGTAAATACACTGGACGGTAATAATACGCTCCACATAATGGGTCTGATTCAAATTGTTACTCCAAAACAATCCGTTTTACTAGAAGAACCTATGCCACGAATAAAAGAAGCTCTTTCAGCGAATGATTTCAAGGNAAAAGCTCATGTGCCGATACAGATTTATCAAAACGATGGTGTAATAGGTTACAGTAAAATAAGTGTCCAGGATTTTGCGTATGGAATAGAAACAGTATCTTTCCTCAAAAAAGCTGATGTAGTATGGTTTTATGGGAAATGGAAAAATGCATCTTTACCCGGTTGNAATGGTTTTATTGAACGTTTAACAAACAGTTATACGAATTACTCTAAATCTCAAATTTCATTTTTACCATTTATTCACCAACCAGCCAGTAATTATAATACTATTTATACAACATTACTTTGTGCATTAGAGAATGCGAAACGGTACGGCCACACCGTATGTATCGTGACNTTTGACCAACCACTATATGCAAAGGCTCGAGAAATCGTTTCAGCCGCACCGGACGGCTCAGAAGTATCCAAAATCATCATCAGACTCGGAGGCTTTCATCTACTGATGTCTTTTCTCGGAGTTGTTGGTCATATTATGCAANGAAGCGGCATGAAAGAAGTACTCGCAGAGATCTATGCAGTAAAATCATTAGAAAAAATGTTAAATGGTCATGCATACGCAAGAGCTGTTCGAGCTCATACACTACTTCAGCTTACTTTGGCAATTATAGTATTAAAAGAAGTTGATATTGATGACATCGTGGATGCAGAACTAAACATTAATATCGAGAATATATTAGATAACACTTTTTCATACAATGATATTGAGAATGATGATGAGATATCAGGAGCTCTGCTTAATAAATTGAATCAAAAACTTAAGGATTATGAGGAACGAGGACCAACTGCGAAACTTTGGATTCAATATTTTCATATGGTTTCAATTGCTAAAGAGTTTTTAAGAGCTGAGCGTATGGGGGATTGGAAATCTCATTTAAACTGTATCAAAGAAATGCTACCTTATTTTCACGCGTCTGGACATTTTCCGTATGCAAAGTCCGCACACCTATACTTGCAGGATATGCAGCAACTAGAGAATTTAATAGATCCTGAAGTTTACAAAAAATTTTCGGAAGGATTTTTTACTGTGAGACGTTCAGATAAATTAAGCTGTGGCACTTCAACGGACATGGTAATCGAGCAGTCTATGATGAAAGCTATGAAGACAGATGGAGGTATTGCTCGAGGGAGAAGCACAAAACAGAGTGTAATTAGTAAATGGGTTTATAGTATGCATGCAATGAATACAGTTTGTGAGAAATTAGAAGATCTGGCTAATGTCAGGATGGATACGACCGAGCAGCACGTTGATGCAAGTGATTCACGAGTAAAANAAGATACTAAGGACATACGAAAACTTTTGGAGTGGTTCTCAACGCATAATCCTTTTGCAGAGATCAACAAAATTGTATCNATCGCTAGTGGTGTCGTTGGTGATGATAAAATTAATTGTTATAAAGCTCGTGAAGTTGGACTTGCTTCTATGGCAAAAATAACTGGACTGACATTTAATGATATTAAATTAAAACACGCTGACAAAGTTGTTCNTCTTTTAGCTATGAGCAGTACCATTAAAGTTCATGAAGAAAAAGTACCCGTTGACCCTGTATTATTGTTCCAGCGCATGAGTATTACTGCAGCATTTCAAGATGAAATAGAAAAATATTTTGAATATGAATTAGCTCCGTACCCTTTATCGTTGTTTGATGATGTCGGGATGCGTAAAACACAGAAGTCTGCTATTTACGATTGTTTTGAAAAGGTAAATATTAATAGCAACAACACTAATTCGACATACATCATTGATGGAGGATACTTACTACACCGTGTTGTGTGGGATAGCGAAGAAACATTCAGCGTTATTTTTGATAAATACGTTCAATATGTACGTCGACATTTTGGTCCCAGAGTTACTGTCGTATTCGATGGCTATAATAATTGCACGACAAATATTAAAGCNGCAGAACAACGTCGTCGAACTTTAGCAACATCTTCATCTTCGGATATTCTATTTCATGAATTTATGACAGTTCCTACCAGTCAACAGAAATTTCTTGCAAATACTCACAACAAGTCTCGGTTTATTTCAATGTTNAAAGAAAAGTTTACTGCTGAAAATATATTGGTCAAACAAGCTAATAACGACGCCGACGTACTGATTATCGAAACAGCAATCGAGCAATATAATTTGACAAATACAACTATTGTTGTTGGTGAAGATGTAGACTTACTCGTATTACTCACTGCTCGAACTCCAGCTGAAAAAACTATTTTCTTCTTAAAACCAGGCAAAGCTCACAGTCAATCGGAAATATATTCATCAAAAAGTTTATCGACTTTTGGAAAGTGTCAAGATCACGTACTGTTTTTACACGCAATAACTGGCTGTGATACGACATCTGCATTTTACAGAAGGGGCAAAACAACAGTATTTAAAATGTTTGAAAAGCAAGATTTAGTTCAATGTGCTGAAATTTTNAAAAAAAGTAATTCAACTCCACAAGAAGTTATCAGCAACGGAATTCGCTTTCTGCTTTGTANGTACGGAGCTCCTAAAAAAACTACCTGCTTAGATAAATATCGATATGCATGTTTTGTTAAAAATACCCGGAATAAAAAACAAGTACAATTAGCTTGTCTTCCTCCAACCTCAGTTGCTGCTCATCAACATCTTTTTCGGGTATATTACCAAGTTCAAGTGTGGCTTGGTTATCAGCTAGACCCAACAGATTGGGGTTGGAAGTTGGTCGATAATACGTTAGAACCAATTCAAACTTTACTCCCACCCGCGCCGGAAAAATTATTAAACACAATTTTTTGCAACTGTAAAAAGGGATGCAGTGCTAAATGTGGCTGCAAAAAAGTTGGGTTGTTTTGTTCTCTGGCATGCACGAATTGTCACGGCTGGTCGTGTTCTAACGTTGAATCACNAACAGCTGAGAATTCATTCGATACTGACGAAGAGACATACGATACTTCGCTATTGATGCAATTTACTTGTACCCAGGATGAAGAAGAAGAAGAAGAAGAAGAAGAAGAAGAAGAAGTAATTGAAGATTCTGAATCCTACGAATAAATTTTTTACCTACTGTTTTTTAATTTCAACCACAACAGACCCGTGGAATAGGCTTACTGGGGAAACCACGTTAAAAAAAACGCGCTAAGTACACTACCTCAGAGGTGGCGTG
>NW_018021875.1:0-2430 GCF_002006095.1 Pseudomyrmex gracilis
GGTTGTACTCCGCACTGGGTTTCAACATTGCGACTGTTTCGAAGTTATGGTAGTTTAGTACATGCGTCAAGCTATTTGAATGCCAATCGCGACATCTGCCAATGGTACTGAACGGAGGGAATATCAAATTGAAATTTGTCCGGACGCACCCTGTACTTGCTAACACACAGAAAAACGGAACAAAACATGATCGTCTTACAAACCATATAATACACATCTGAGAAGTGTCAGAGATAACGTATGAAAATTAAACTCAAAAATAGAGAGAGAGAAGAGAGGAAAAACAACACATAACTAAAGGCACGTGACTAATAAAGTCTCTTAAGTATAAAAAAATAGATAACATCAAGAAGCTCGGTATCTTTCATTAAATTGACAACCACCTTTTGCATTTTTATAATACAAATGGTTTTGCAACATTTCTGAGATTAGTCTTTGATGGTAAAATTGTTCTTTATCTACAATCTCAACGTTATCCCATTGGAAATCATGGCCTAAATCACTACAGTGTCGATTAACAACTGAGACTGTCGTTCGTAATTCTGATAAAAATTACGTTGATGTTCTGTTAATCTTGTCCGTAATTGTCTTCCTATTTGGCCTACGTAAGAAGCGTCACAAGAAGAGCAATTGATTTGTTTTTTAACCTTCCATTTGTTTCTAAGGTTACGGACAATTAAGCCAGATCTTTAAAGAAAATGAATTTTAAATGCTCTTTTAAATCCTTAAACATCTTGAAAAGATTTATCAAAGCATACAAAAATAAATTAGAACATACCCAAACAACAATGTAATTTATAAAATTAATTACATCTATCATAGTTTTATTACTTGACTTTTTATTTTATATTTTTGACTTTTATTTTATATTTTGACTTTATTCTTTTGACTTAAATTTATCGTTTTTTATTGACTAAGTTTTACAATATTTATTTATTTATTTATTTATTTATTTGATTGTCCGTTATAGACCTTCGATACGTAAACATCATACTTTGATGTTTAGTATGTCTATGTTAACTGTTGTTTTGGCTCATTGTACTTGCCGGCGCGCATTAAGCGGTCTTTGTGATGACTTGTCGAGTTAGGTGCGTACATATTTATTCAAAAAATTTTTTGTATATATCTTTTTGTATGTATCTTTCTATCGGATGTTTTCTATCCTATTATGGTTGATATTTTTTATTATGTATTCAGTGTTGAAAATGATGACCAATAAAATTTGATCGAAACGCTTCAAAATACACTGCGTTTTAAGTTGTTTTTGATTGTCCACCTTCAACTTGGACCACAGGCTTTTTGGTCATTTTTTTTCTTTTAATTTGTTTTATTAAACCGCTAGTAAACTATTTATGATTACTAAAAACTTACAAATACATCAAAATAAAGAACTTGACAGTTTCTAATATAAAATATCTTATTAAGAGCATCTGCGTGTATCATATTATATAAAGAATATAAAATCGTAGAATGTTTAATCTTTCAAGTCTGGACGCGGGTCTTTCAGATTCATCTAAAAGTTTTAAACCGGTATCTCTACTAGTTATCTCTATTAGCGTGATATTTGAAGGTTCTGAAAAAAAACTTTAGGGCCTTAGATAACGGAAGAGATCATTGACGGCAATCTTGTGTCACTACAATGAATGCGTTCGTTTTGGGTGCTTTAAGCATTAGTTCGTTTTTAGTGCTTTTTAAATGTAGAACAAAGATAGACTGACACTCAAAGCGTATAAAGCGCCAAAACAAACACATTCAATATCATTAATGTTACAATGCATAGTGCTTCATCTGTGTGTAACATTGTACATGTGCAATAATGTTCTGTGCAAATAATCACAATGGACAATCGAGATTTACGCAACAATTTTTCGTGCAAACAGGACCTGTGCAACCGTCGATCTGCGCAAAAGAAATCTTGGCTATCGGGATCCTCCCGTTATTGACAGCGTTATTCAATAACTTTGCGAATATTTAATTGTAAAATGCGAAAAAGGTCTGAGAGACTCAGGTCTAAACAAGACTTTGGCATTTCACAAAATAAATAAATTTTTTTTTAGTTTGAATACTTTCAATATATCAACTAAATGATATTTTTTCATACTTTTATGAAAATATATGTACAGTCAGCGTCAATGAATCGTTTCGTGGACGCGGGGAGCTAGAGATAAGAGGGACGGTATTCCCTAACAGTAAATACTATAATTGGTCAATTCATCGAAATCTGCTACAGTTAGTTAATGCGGTGCCCGTTGGCAGTACTTACTCCTAGGGAATACCCAAGCAACCAGCTGACGTTGTAATGACGTAAATATACGTGATTTTTGTCACTAATTGGTGATTATGACCTAAATCTGACGTTATTTTGAACGTCATAACAATGACGTCAGTATATACGTCACACATATACGTCATATATGATGTAACTATTGG
>NW_018021875.1:3385-32165 GCF_002006095.1 Pseudomyrmex gracilis
TGACGTAAGTAAACGTCATTAACATGACGTCATTTTTGACGAGACAAACTCACGTCGTCATTACGTTAATATCACGTCATAAACTAACGTCGAACTGGTCAAAAACTGACTTTATATTAACGTCATTATAACGTCAGCTGGTAGCCTGGGTACCGTCTCTCTTACCCCTAGCTCCCGGGGCTACAAAACGATATATTGACGCCGACTGTACATACATATACAACAATTTATTACGGGAGCTACTACCCGGGATATTTGCGAAAAATTTGTCTTTGTTTTAAACGCTTACATCTTCAAAACTTACAATTTTTTTATCAACACAGACTTGTTTAAACATTTTATTAAAAAAAGAATATATCAAAATATTTATTTAGTCCTAAAATATCGCATGTCAAACTTGAGCGTTAGAAAAATGCATTCTTCGAAAAACGTCCCAAAATGCTTATTATAAAAATGTTTTTAATTTAAAAATTTTTAGAAGACATTTTTTCCTAAAGTACAAATAATTTTCTACAAAATTGCATTAAAAGTTTGTAAAAATTTTAATTACAAATAAAATGATGAATTTTTAAGCAAAAAGCCATTCTTAAAAAAAAATTAGTTTTTTTGTTAAATGCTTATATTTTCGAAACTACTAGAGATTTTTCAACTTGTTTTTTTATCAACGCAAAATTGTTCAAACTCTCGATTTAAAAAAAAGTAATTTTAAAAATATGAATGTTTTGCGGAGATATTCTATCTTAAATTCGTGTGAGTCTCACAGATCCGATCTGGATAACTCGTAGGTTATTTTTTAGGTCTAGTCTTGAAGGATTAAGTTTATACCGACAAAGTATGCAATAAGTTGAAAAGTACATGATAAGTCACTTATAGTGCATGTGTAAATCTGAGTGAATTGAAATGACAGTGAAGCCTATGACATAAAAGTGTTCAATACATATTTTATATAAAGTATATTTATAATGATTATTTTTCTTTCTCGCAAACCCTCGTCTTCGACAGTGAACAACACTACAAAAAGTTTGATGGTTTTGTGTAAGTGATGTGTTAAAAACGCAATTATAAATTTGTAGCCGTTTATATGAAATAATTCACTATTTCGTATTAGGCAACTATCTCATAATAGTCCATATTTTTACCCTAAATTCAAATATTACTGCTGCGTTTTATGCGATAGGTTTTCTAGAAACACCAAAATCGTTATACAAATGAGGTTACTTTGCAAATTAAGCGAACACTTAACGTTTCAAGTAAGTAGGTGGTGTTTTGATCATCATAATTCAAATACATGTGGAAATGTAATGTTGAAACGTAACGACGCGGAAACGAAGGAATATCAGCAAAACATGTGATAAGAATAACGTCACTTCCTAAGTATAATTACATAAGTGTCACATTCTGGATTTTTAGTTTATTGCATAGTACATAGTTTCTAAGTATAACACTTAGAAAGTCATGGTCATTATGTGGTTACCAAATATTTAAAAAAAAATATTCATAAGTAAAGGAAAAATTTGAAATCAAAAGATCTTTTAACTAGGGAAACATATGAAGTTTTAAACTTTTAAACTGCTCTCCTCTAAAATTTGCGTCTTGGAGTTACGGGATTATACATAGAAAATGACAATAGAAGAAGAGAAGGAGAAAAGTAAAAGAAATCGGATGGAAAACCAGGAACAATAAAATGAAGTATCGCAGTCAAAGTAGGTAAGATACGCAAAGAAGAGAAAAATACAATAGAGAATCATGTGCTATTTTATTAAAGATTCTTTTGACTTGTGGTTTGCAAGAGCTACAGTATAATTATTAATTTGCGAAAACGCGACATATGTCGTTGGCTTGTCGACATTTGTCATTTTCTCTTGTTCAGTGTCTTACTTTTTTAAAAGTGTGATTAATTGCGTCACTATTTTTATAAATTGCTTTCTTTGCATTAGTCTTGCCGTGCTAAACGAATACTTGCTAATACATCGTATCAGTCTGTATAATCATTGCAAAGCACTTGTGCGTTGACAGAGATAAATTGAAGAGAGTAGCAACGACAATATTATCTCGGATAAATGATTGTATTCATATTATAGTAATAATTTCCATCTACGCCATTAAATTATGACCTTATACTCCGTTATATGTACAACCACAGTTTCGCGTTCTTCGTAAAAGATATATGGTAAAAAGACGTTATAGTATGAAGATAGTTTTATATTCATCCTTAACTATATGTGTCTACATAGTAGAGCAAATACACACACACACACACACAAAATTTTGTTTCTCGTGAGACACAACAAGAAAAATATAATACGGCTTGGTTTCTCTTATGGTTTTACGTGATGTAAAATTTATAATGTTAAAGACATACAATTTTTGAAAGAGAAACCCGTAGCGTTACTTTTTCGAGGAAATTGCAGAATGCCTCATTTTAGCACCGCTCTCGTAGCATTTGCACTACAAGTCGAATTTCGAGTTTTTGCCCCGTACATAGTCGGCTTGGCACGCCGAATTGCTTTATATTCTACAACAATGGGTGCACAATAAACCGATATATTACACACTGCAGTATACGTACTCTCTCTTCAAAATAAAAAAAAAAAGCAAAAAAAGAGAAGAAAGCTAGAGGGGAGATCACTTCCCTCCGCATTACGCCGAGTTGCGGGATACAATGGGGTCCCCAAAGCATAAAACTGGTCGAGAATGTTCGGGCTTTTGTACCAATGGTATAACTCACGTGTCATGCCATTATTTAATCATAGATGCGACGCGGAGTTTTGTATTCTCTCGCGTGTCTGCCCGCCACTGCGCGTCGCCCAACACAAAAGTTAATTGAAAAACAGGAAATTAAATTTTTGCCATTCCCAGTCGTGTGAGTCATATGGATTTCTCGGGATAATACTGCGGGGGATAGAACCATCTTGAGGTTCTTCTATCTTTGCTTTCTCGCAAAAATAATTCCTCTATAAATTATCGATTTGGAGGATTTTATCGCAAAGGAGGAAATTTATGTCTCGTCGACTTTCTATATAGTAACAAGCGCAGAACCGATCTTTCGTAGAATGACTCGATTGTTCTATTATTAATCGCTGACCAACCGTCAAAAATGACGTAATTGAAGAGATTATCCGACACATCTCTCTCTCTCTCTCTCTCTCTCTCTCTCTCTCTCTCTCTCTCTCTCTCTCTCTNCGATCTTTCGTAGAATGACTCGATTGTTCTATTATTAATCGCTGACCAACCGTCAAAAATGACGTAATTGAAGAGATTATCCGACACATCTCTCTGTCTCCCTCTCTCTCTCTCTCTCTCTCTCTCTCTCTCTCTCTCTCTCTCTCTCTGTGTATATATAAATATATATATATATATATATATATATATATACAAGGTGAGACAGTTAAAACAGGTCACCTGAATAACTTAGAAAATATAGTCAAAAAGTCCTAAATCATTTTTTTCTTTTACATATAATAAAGGAGTAATTTTATTGAATAAATCAAGCCAATCAGCGCCGACCTTTAGCCGAACGCACGTCAGTGAACCACGCGCCTGGTGTGCATGAGCGCTCCGCGCGGCTTACTGACGTGCGCCCGAATAAAGATTGGCGCTGATTGGCTTGATTTATTCAATAATTAGTCCTTTATTATATGTAATAGGAAAAAATGATTCAGGACTTTTTGACTCAGAATAATCCCTTCTACTTGCCTGCAAGCGATGATACGGTCTTCATGAAACACCCTGTATATGTATATATATCCAAAGTGTTTTATTTTAATTGACGGTCTAAACTATGTTATGAATAGTACATTTTAAAGAAACATGTTTCAGACAAAAGTTGTATTGTATAGAAGGGAACATAACATATTGCCATTGATTTGACTTTAGAGAGTTGTTTGAAGGTCACGTAAAGGTCATCATCAATTTTTTAAATGGCATTGCATCATATGGCATGCACATATCTCATAACAGTATTTTTGTAGCTTATTTCGAGAGCTTTCCAAAACACTATAATAAAATCCTTTTCTAATAAATACTTTTCGAGTTCTAAAACTTGACAGTTACAGTACCGCCGACATTAGCATTATCATGTGAACCACATGAAGATTGTTCGGTCGGATTTACACCTTGTTTGTTCGCGCGCGCGCGCGCGTGTGTGTGTGTGTGTGTGTGTGTGTGTGTGTGTGTGATATTACAGCAGAGATAGGACTCTACGGTTCATCACTCCCGTAGTATTTATTGATTCCCTCTCTGCACATACACACGCGCGCGCGCACACAAAAGAGATGTAAATCCGACAGGACAACTTTCACGTGGTATGTCATAGATTAGTTTCCTGGACGCGAGGGGCTAGGGGTAAGAGGGACGATATTTTCTAGCAGTAAGTAGCGCCAACGGGCGTCGTGTCGATAATGCCAATGCTTTCTTTGACTAATTGTGTCTTAAAACATAAAACTATTGGCCATTTAAGAGGATGCTGAACGACAAAGAAAGTCTGTCACAAATGCCACTTAGCAGCTACGCTGTCGGATAGCTGGCGCCATCTTTCGAGACCGAGTTAAACAAAAATAAGAATAGATGACATGAGAAAGATAAGGATAGACAAGGTATGTCTCTCTCCTCTGGTGCAAAGTTGGAAAACTACGTAGTGCTTTGTGCATAGTGCATAGTGTTTTGATCATAGACTTATATAATAGACGGAGCATTTGTATAAGAAGAGTTAAAGACTTCGTTAAAAGAGATAGAAATAGTCGTGGAGCAGTTTTTTTTTCTTTTTTAGCAGTGAGTTGATTGGTGACTGTAGCAGGCCGAAGGAGTGGCCGAGAGCAACAAAGATAGAGTCCGAGAGGCAGTTGAGAGAGAAAGTAAAAAGCATAGTGTAATAGTGAAAAGCATAGTGTAATAGCATAAACTTGTGAGTAATTGATCCCCCACTTCTCTTATTAAAAGAGAGAGTAAAAGAGAGAGAGAGAGAGAGAGAGAAAGAGAGAGAGACAACCACTCCAGTATTATTTCTGTTCTTTAATGATATCTTTAACTTCCTCATAGGAGTGCTCCGTCTGTTATATAAGTCTATGGTTTTGACAGAAAAGCTAATCTCCCAAGTAATACAACTTGGCTATATTCACTGCGACAGCAAAAATGTAACTGATACAACGTTCTGCCAGTCTTATTTACAGCTGGTTGGCCGCAAATGTTATTTTGCTGGATTTTTAACTGCAAAAGCATTGACAGCTAATAAAAAAGTCAAATTATAGCCACAGCTGGTTTAGTTGCATGAATAATTATAAAGTTGTTATGACAGTAATACCAAAAACCAAGAGGCAGCCACAGCTCTTTTAGCTATATTAATAGCTGTAAAGTCGTTGTGACAGCAATACCAAAAACCAAAATTTAACTACAGCTATTTTAGCTGTATTACTAGCTATATTAATAGTAGTAAAGTCGCTGTGACAGCAATAACAAAAGCCGAAATTTGCCAAAATTTAGCCACAGCTGGTTTAGTCAATTCATTAATATAAAATCACCGTAACAGTAATAACAAAAGCTAAACTTCAGCCACAGCTATTTTTGTTATAGTACTGGTTCAAATAGCATATAAAGCTTTAAAACATTTGTAATAACGTTGTCGCAATTTAAACACCAGCATTTTTGTCTAGCACAGCTATCGCCAACGTTATTGTAATGTTTAGACAAAGTTGTAGCAGCAAAAATAAAATAACCATACTTAACCATACTAATCTACCCTAACATATTGAAAAAACTATGTCACAGCATAACATAATTGTATACCTATATTTAGGTATACAATTATTTTGCTATAAATAAGTTGTCATAGCTACATTATAGCAGTAGCAGTCGTAATAAAGATAAACAAAATAATAAGATTCTTTTTCACATATAAATCTATCTTTAATAAAAGTTAAAGTTTACTTTTACAATTATGTAAAACTTAAAAAAACATTTTAAAGGTTTTTGCTTTACCTAAAATTTAACTTGTAAAAAATCGAAACATTGCTTCAGTTTAAAGCTGCATATAGGTTTGCTTACAGCTTAAACTTACAGCTAAAAAGAGCAACGTGACTGATCAGTTTTATATTAAACTTAGAACGTATCAGCAATGGTCACGCGGACCTATGCGTACCATTTATATGTGGCTCTAATTTAGTATGTAAGGATCTATATAGTTCTGTAAGAAGTGTAGTTATATGAATTTGTTTGCGCTAGTATATTTATATGTATGGTAGAAATTGTAATAATCTTCAATGATTAATAGATCTGTAAATTTAAATATAACAAGTTTAATAAGACGGAAAGTTTCTCTAAACAAGATTTTTAGAGATTCAATCCCAGGTAAGGCAAAAATTTTTTAATTCTCTTTTTAATAGATTTTTAAGTTTGGAATTAAATTTTAATTTTTTAATTAAAGATTAATGTCTATATATAAAAAATATTATCTATATTAGTTTATTATTATTCCGACTCCTTCTGCTATAATGTGGCTGTAACAACAAAATAATGTTTACAGCAAAATAATTGCTACAAAAAATATGCAATTAAATACTGCGACATTTGAAAGCTTCGTATAATACTTGAGATGGCTGTAACACCTTCTTTACAACAAAACAGTTGTGCAGCCAAATAGCTGCGACATTGTTTTCAAAAGCCTACAAATGTCGTCCCACTTTTGCTAAAATTTTGTTAAAACGTTACACAACGTTTGTAGCGGTAGCCGTGTTAGACAAAAATGCTGCGATTTAAGCTGCGACAACGTTATCGTAGATGATTTAAAGCTTCATGTGCTACTTGTGCTGTTTCCCAATTACAGTTCGCGCATTTTTTTTTATTTCGAGCTCTGAAAGTGTGTTTTTATAATGTTACGTTCTGTCCCATGGATACGGTTGGGCCGTAGAGGTACGCAACAGCTGAACGCTTGTCTTTAATGCTCGACACAGAAGATGCAGAAATCTAACTGTGTGCGAACTGAGCGAGTTTGTTTATACTCACGGACAGGTCAACGGCACGTGCCGATATTACTCCGTCCTGCGAATTCTCACTCGGTCTCTTTTTAAAGTCTGGAGCGTTCGCTCCAAGGACTAGGCACGAGACCGTGCGACCGTTTAGGATAGGAATGTGCGGAGGCGAGGTCTTTCTTTTTATTTAAATAAAAACTAGCTAGATAAGGTTTAACTACAAGCTTTTATTTATTTATTTAAAATATGAAATTTTTGTTTGTCTAATTAATTCTTTTTTTTTGTGTAGTGTGATTGCGAGTGAACACGGATTGTTATAATTACGGTGGGTCATCACGCGGAGGGACGTGTCGTGTTTTTCGGGTGTGTGAGTGTTCGGAGCCTCCGGTGAATTTTACAAGTGTATGCTGCCAAGTGTGTGTGTATAGCCGATCCGTGGGCGAATTTGCAGGGGAAAGATAAAGTTAAAGAGGTTCTTTATTTAAATGAACTCGCGATTGATTTTATTTTTATTTGCACGGCTGTACTGCGGGCCAAAATTTAGATGTTATCAAAAAAATCGGGTTGAAATATTATTATTACGGTTTTTATTGGAAAGAGAGAGATTCAACTGCAAATTCTCTTATCGGTTAATTATTGGCGGAATTTCGGAAGTAATTTAGCCTAGCAACTTACTAGGGATAAACGGTACAGTTGTTGGCCCTCCCACAGTAATTGGCCACTATATTAGAAATAGAAAGATATTAAGAAATAGCTTATTTTTTGTCTTTTTTAATAAACATATTCAAGTTTTTTATTCTTTTTTTCAGATGCAATTAATACTTTGCCACTTACTATAATATAATAATTATAATAAATAACTAAATTGTATGATGTGTTGAATAGTGTACTATATTGTGGTATTTAATTAAAAAAGCTTAAGAGTGAAGCTGTGATTTGGTAGATATTTTAATGCATTGATGATATATTTATCTCTCACAATCGTTATATACAAATAAATAAAGGTTGATATTATGTTAAAAAAATGTTTATTCGTTAAAAATTTAGCATATTATCATAAAAAATAGGTAGCTAACAACTATCTTATAAATAATAGTAAATGACACTGATTGGTCGGGTGGCTAATTAATATTTTAAGGTTATGTTAACTGAGAGTAGTAATTGGCCACACATTTGTTGTCATTGTTGAAATGTTAAGTTGAAACGCTAAGTTAAAACAGAAGTAGCAAAGAATATATTTATTTATCTGTTGGTAAGAAAATTCGGTATTTAATTATTTACTATATTTTGCAATTAAAATGCAATAAATATTACATTAAAAATATCTTATAATTGTTAAAATGTCGATATTTTTAATTTTTTTGTTAGGTTAAAAACTTAAAAGAAATAAATAAAAAATGCCGAAAACGAAGAAAAAAACTTATTATAAAAAACAATACCCAGAGGAAAATATTCAAAAAGCGGTAGATGCTATACAAAAAGATATGTTGCAGCATACAGCTTCAAAGATGTTTGATGTGCCGAGATCGACAATACAATTTCGAATGAGCATTTGTTAAATCAACTCCGGGCCCATCTCCGATATTAACTTACAGTGGAGAAGAAGATTTAGTTAAATGGCTCATTGAATNCAGCAAAAAAGGATTCCCAAGAAGAATGGAAAATATCCAAGCTAGCGTGAAACATTATTTAGAAACAAGTGGATTGCAAAATCCATTTCATGATAACGTACCGGGTCAAGGATGGTATAAAAGTTTCTTAAAAAGACATCCCGAACTTACAGAAAGATATCCGGAAGCGGTAACGGCTGCCAGNTCATGTGTTACAGAAAAAGACATACGTAGTTGGTTCGAGAAAATATACGATTATCTAGAAAAGGAAACGTATCTACACATTCTACAAGATCCAACACGGATATATAACAGCGATGAAACGAGCTTTATGGTTTGCCCTAAAATGAAAAATGTTATTGCCCCTTGTGGAGCACGTAATGTNTATGAAATTGAAAAAGGCAGTTTGAAGTTAAATGTAATTGTTTTATTTACATTTAATGCAAGTGGAATTATAACTCCACCTACAATTATATACCCGTACAAAAGACTGCCTCATGTAGTAGGATGTTCTGTACCAAATGATTGGGAGATTGGTGTGACACCTAGTGGATGGATGTGTGAAAAGTTATTCTCTGAATATTTAAAAAACATATTCTATTCATATCTCAAGAAGGAAAAAATAACATTTCCCATAATTTTATTTGTTGATGGACACAGCAGCCACGTAACAATGCAAATTAGTAATCTTTGTTCCGAATTGCAAATCATACTCATTTGCCTCTACCCAAATTCAACAAGAATTTTGCAACCAGCGGATGTTGCAGCGTTTAAACCCTTAAAACATTTATGGAAGAAATGTGTATTAAGAATGAAGGCAAGAAAATCCGACGCAAATGCTGTCCTTAGATAAGGTAGCACCGTTACTGGAAACTGCTATTGAAAAATCATCATCCAATAATAATATCATTAAAAATGGCTTCAAAGCATGTGGATTATATCCTTGGAATCCAAATGCGATTGACTATACTAAATGTCTTATTTCAAAACAAACTGGAGAAATTCAAACTTTTAATTATCCATCTGATACAACAACAATCACATTTAAGAATTTTAGGAATATAGTGGGAAATAATATATTTAAAAAATTAGAAACGTTTACTAATGATTTAAGTAGTAAAGTAACAAACGCAGAAGAGTTTTCTATTCTTTATCAGTTACTCCAAGAATTTAAAAAGGCACCAATCTCCCAAAACGACGATTTAGAAATATCTACATATCTTAACAATATAAACATTAAAGGCATACCTAAAATTATAGAAAATGATGGAATAGTATTAAGTACCTCAGAAACTAGCTGTGATGATGAAAATTATAATATAAGTGTTGAACATAATCTAGAAGATAATATTATACTAATTGTCGAAAATGATAAAAACGAAAAATGTGATGCAAGAATACCAAATTTTATAGAAACTACCTGTGATATTAATTTAGAAGACAATAATAACATTATGGCAATTGATGAAAATAAAAAAAACGAAGAATGTGACGAAATAATACTAAATTTCATAGAAAGTACTTGTGATATTGAAAAGTACAATGTTGATGAAGCAGAAAATGTAATGAGTATAAATAGCAGTATATCAGACTTAAATAATATTATTGATCAGGCGGAAAAGACCATAGAAAATAATTTAGAAAAAAATAATCATATGATAACTAAGGAACAAAAAGACGAAATACTCGATTTGTCACTTAAACATCGTAGTGATTGCCCTAAGAAGTTGAAGAATTTCCTGCCGCGGCCACCAACACCTCAACGAAAAGGGAAAAAATTCACTAAAAAAACATGCTTTGCGATCTTATCTCTTTTGAATAGAAATTAAACGAAGAAAAAAAATTCGAAAAACAAAAAATTGACAAACACAAAAGAAGCTAGAAGAATTGAGTTGTCCGAAAAAAAACTTGCAAAAAAAGAAAAGGAAGCACAGCAACAAACAAAACTGCAAAAACAGAAACAGATTCAGGAAAAGAATCTGCTATCTCAAACAAAAAAGGAGAACAAAGAGAAAATATTGCAAATAAGAGAAAAGAAATGCCTACAATTTTGAGTAATGTAAAATGTTCAAAAAATATAAAATTAGTTTCAGTTAATGATAAGTGAGAGTAAATAATAATAGTAACGTATATTTCTTAATTTTAAAAATTGAATATTATCAGAAGAAAGCATAATTATTTTATATATTATTTAATTATCGTTATTAATTAAAAAATTATTTAATTTTAAATAAGAATGATTTAATACTCTTATTATTTATCTTACTTTTTTCATATAAATATAAAATTATACTAAATAAATAAATATTAATATTAATATTAATATTATACTTATTGTACTTCCTCAAAATAAATACATTTATATGTATAATAAACATTAATTAGAAAATGTACTAATCACTTTTATATTATTTATCGTTATCCACACATTTATGATTTGAAGCAAAAAAGTAAAAAACCAATTTTAACACAAAAGATATAAAATACATTATTAGTAGAATATATAAAAACTAGTGACCAATCACTATCGAGCAGCCGGATAATCACTGTCGAAATCTGGCCAATGACTATGTTTTCTGACAGATCATACATTTTTCGTAAAAGTTTTTTTTTTTATAAATCATTGATTTTTATTGAATAATTTTATTTATTCTTGAATTTTTAGGGTTCTGTAAAACTAGTTTTATTGGCATTATTCTCAAACTTACTAAATCAGGATCTTATAATATATATTTATATGATGATCTTCCTTAAGTGGCCAACAACTGTACCGTTTACCCCTATTTGCAAAGTACTTCTTCCACGTTCCTCATGAATTTCTTGTCCGGAGTTCTTGGTTGGGGGAAGCCTGTTCGGTTCTTCGATTCACCGGTGAGACGGCCTGATGTTCGGCACTCGGTTTGCACTTTCACGAACTTGGACAGCATTAGCAAATGGTACTCAGGTTTTTCTTAATCTTTTCAATCGCAATGGAGATTCGGTTTTTTCTGCTTCTGTTCGCGGGAGTGTCGCCTTATATGCGCTTTTTGGTAGCCACGGGGTCTTCCAATCGGAGCGCTCAATCGGCTCCAGCGCTTCCACCAAAAACGGTGGTGATTTCTAATTTGTTAAAAATCCATTAAAGGTTGACACCATCTGTGCGACGGCATCCTCTGCTCTTCGCAGCTGGTGTTTAAACTATGGAGATAATTTTTATCCGGCAGAAATTGTTTGTTAGTGTCTCGCGAGTGGTCCCGTCCGTCTTTTATTATGAAAACTTCCCTTCCGGAGATAAGGAGATTTATTAATTTCGCCTAGCCGTTCCGGGCACATGTGGATTGTTATTACATGTGCCCGACATTTGTTCGGCCGCGGAGCTTGTCTTGGATTTTTCGTTTCCCTGATTTATTGTTCTATTTCGTTGAGACGCACAGTTTCGCTTTGTGTTTACTCGATTTTTACTGTCACGTGTTTTCTCAGATCGATCTTCTGTTCTCTATCTGGAAGTTTTCTGTTTAGTCCGCGTTTTATCTCCCGCGTTTTTGTTTAAGATAAAATTTGTTACTACCGAGTGTTCACCATACTGCGTTGCGTAAAGAAGGAAACCGTGGAGTCACAGTACGTAACAATAATCTCGTAATATTTTTACGAGTTATATCTGTCACTGCAGAGTGTGTATTGTCATATATAAATTTTTAAATATGTAGGCATACAGCATAATATAAAGTCGTCAATTTTTTAATAAAAAAGTTTTTTGTTTCAGAAACATTTATTGCCTACAGTAATTCTTTAAACTGTTTTCTTTTATTTTGGAAAACCGTTTTCTACTTTGTACAGTATAGTAAAATATAATATCTCTATTGGATCGGCTTATAGGCCTAAAGCCAAGGGGCTTGGTTTACAAAAATTATCTTATTCCATTCATACTTTCTATTACACTGTCCGTTTTCTGATCACTCTTCCTCCTTAATTTCTCTACCTCTCTCATCCATTCTATTGCTTCTTTTTTGCCTTCCTCTTCTAATATATCTTTTATTTTTATCCTTTTCTTATTTTTTACATGTGTTGCTATGTGTTCTAATGTGCCTACTTCCTTTTTACAAATCTTCAGCATTTATCTTCCATCCAAAACTTGTTTCCTTCTTCGTCGTTGCCACATCTCCACCTTGCAATCCTATTCTAATTGTCCCTAACATCTTTTCTCTTAAATATCCAAGCCTCCCATTTGTCATTATATTCTTATATCTATTGTCATATCGTGTCGTCATTATTTTTCCCTTTATAAACTGTCCTAACTTTTCCTTCTCCCTGTCTCTCAGTAATCTTGCTATGTTTATTGTGGTGCATTTCACACCACGAACATACCGCGCGGCAGTGAGACGGCCTTAAGCTTGGCGTCGGTGGTCCGTCGCAGCGCGGCTAGTACAGCGCGCCGTCGCTACACGGCGCACGACGGCGCTAGTTTGCCCGCAAGCGACATTAGCCCCGACGGCTAGATCAGCCGTGGCTAGTCGCGTATCTTCGCAATGAGAGGCACGAGGCCCGAGAAAGGGAGACGCACGAAGTCCAAATATGGGCATAGATGGTCGAGCGTCATTATGTTCACCGCATGCGCACAAAGCAGCTAGAGAGAGAGGCTACTATATTGTCTGCACCGTAACGGTGAGCTTCAGGTCGGCACCGTACTAGCAATATAGGAGTATTACATATATGAGCTAGATAAGATAAGATAGCCATCGGCGGCTCACCGGCCATCAGCTCGCTACTTTAGCTTAAGCGCCCAACAGCTCGCTACTTCAACTTGAGCGACCGATCTCTTTGAGATCACCTTTCTCCAATACTTGGAGAAAGTAATTTAAGGCATTTCGCCGCATAGCAGAGATGCCAGATCGCGCCGGACAGCATCGAGAGTATCGAAGCGGGGTATCTCCACCGCCTCGATACTCTCGATGCTGTCCGGCGCGATCTGGCATCTCTGCCGCATAGTCTTCTAAAGAAGCCGAGCGACTCCGAACACCAGAGTCTTCAGAACTGTCACGGGTAGAAGAATTCCTACCGTGGCAACTAATCCGACTCGAGCTCTCACCGCCAAGCGCACAGTCAAGAAGATGCCCATTACCGGACGGCTGGTGATCGGCCACCGACGCCATCGGCCTCACCTCAGCCTAAGGAGTGTCGGAACGTGTTCAAACACAAGTCGCCCGAGTCACCCGGGGCACGCAATATAGGACCCGCCGGAAGACAAGAGGCCAAAGACAGCGGCCCTCAACATCGGATCGAGCCTCTAAGTGGATATCATCCACCAGGCTTCCCCGGATCTCAACGACAGCCACGCAGACGAACGAGAAGCATTACCAACGGACGTCGCCCTACTCACCCTCTCGGATTTTATGCGACAATTGGCGGCTGACTACCACTCAACCTAGGATCTTCTGGAAGGAGAACTCTCGGCGCAAGGATACCTAAACGGTTCTTTCACCCTTAACTAATCGGTTCTTTTCAGGGTCGATTAGTTATGGTTCTTCTTATAAAAAACCAGAAAAGAGAGAAACTTCTCTCGTGTACATATTGTAAATAAAGTGTTATTTCCATCAACAGGAAGACCTTTCTTTTACGCGCCTACTTCCACTGCGAGTGTCCTCCACATTGAACACGACCAAATTTATCTCTCTATCTCTCAGGTCTTTAATTCTCTCCGCGCTAAAGCCGTTCTGTCTCAGAAACGTTTCCCTGTCTTTGCAAACTTTGCTTCTGGTTTGATCTTTTTCTTTTTCTTTTATGCATTCGCCTATCCACTTTTTTTCTTCCTCTTTTATAATTTTCTCTCCAAACGCTACCGCTCTGAATCCTACTATTGCGCTAATCTTTTCTATCTCTGTTTCTTTATACACAATATAGTCCGGTGTGCAAGAGTCAAGTTTTAAGGACCATTTTATATATTTCTTTTAAATTTTTTCTAACTCTTTCCATTCATTCCACCCCCATATCTCTGCTCCATATAGTACTCCTAACACTAAATGTCTAAATAACCACATCCTTCTTTTGAAATTGTCCCAGAATTTTCTTTCTCCTATTCCCCATGTTCTTCTCATGCAATGTTTGCTTTTTTGCTCAATTCTTTTATTTGGCCTTTGTCTCTACTATTTTTCTTCAGAACCTAAGTAGCCTAAGTATTTAATCTTTGTGTTATTTCTTCTATCTTTCTTCCTTCCCATTTCCACTCTATCTTTTTCCTTCTACCTCCTCCTTTTCTAAAACATATTATCTTTGATTTTTCCGTGTTTAATTGCAATTTTTTCTTTTTCAAATATCTGTCTATCCTTTTTATTATCTCTTTCATTTCTTCCTCGCTTTTTGCTAGAATGACTGTCTGCATACGCTAGTGACCAAATCTTGTCGTTTCCTATTCTTACTCCACCGACCTGTCCTTTCTTCAACTTCTTCTCTATATCTGCCATTAGCAGTGAGACTGAGCGGGCATCCTTGTTTTAGCTCTTTCTCTATCCAGAACTATTCTGACACTCTTTCATGCACTCTTACAGCGTTCTTCGTGCTTCCATAGATCTCTTTTATCTTAACAATTAATGATAAATTGAGATTACTCTCAGGCTCTATAAGTCTTAAACTAATAATATTTAAATATAAGGACGTTAAGAAGAGAGCCGTTCACAGGATGTTGTGCGTGAATGTGCTATATATATATGTGCGTGTATGCACATATAAACGAATTCACGTTTTCACGTGCTTTTTTAATTGAAATTTCAATTCATAAAATCATACAGGATGCTATACTTTTATTACTCTTTTATCTTGTTTATTAGGCCTTTGCTGATAAACTCTTCTTTCCATCGCTTTCCATACTTCTTACCTATCTACCTTATTGAAGGCAGCTTTCAGGTCTATAAAAAACCCGTAACTTCTCCCTTCTTTCTTTTTCAATTGCTTTTTGACAATATGCTGCAAGATGTATACGTTGTTCATCGTTCCTCTCCTTTTTCTAAATCTCTTCTGTGTTTCTTGTAGGGTTTTTTTCTTTTCCACTTCATTCTTTAACCTCTCTGTTATTATTCCTGCATAAATTTTATATGCCGTGTTTAGCAGAGTGATGCCTCTATAATTTTCTACTTTTCTAGGGTCACCTTTTTTATAGATTGGCGTTATTAATTCTTCCCTCTATTCTTTATCCGGGAATTCTTCTCCCCTCCATACTCTCTTTAACAGCTCCTTTAACTTTTTTCTTATTTGTCCCTCACTATATATCCATGCCTCGCTCTCGATTCCGTCCATTTCCACTTACTTTCTTTTCAGCTTTCTTATCTGTTGTTCTATCTTCTCTTCTTCCAAGTCTTCTTGCTCTCTCTCTTTCCTTTCTCTTTTGCTCCTTGTTCTCTTTGTATCCTTCTAATACTTGGCAAAAATAATTTACCCATTCTTCTAGTCGTTTACTTCCTTCAACTGGTGTTTTTTCCTTTCTTTCCCTGTTTATCAGTTTCCATATCTAAGCTTCGTTTTTAAAATTTTTTACCTATTCTTCAAATTTTTACGACTTTTTCGCTTCTTTCTTCTTACACAATTCTCTAAACTCTCTTCTCAGTGCAACATTATTTTTTCCGATCTTTTCCGTTTCTTTTCCAATCCTTATATGCCTTTTTAACTCTCCTTTTTATTCTTTTGCACTCTATGTCCCACCAGTCCTTCTCTCCTATCTTTTTCCTCTTTAGCCTAATCTTCTTTCTAACCCGATTTTCCTCTACTCCTTTTTTTAAGGTCCTCCATATTTTTTCTATTCCTTCTCTCTCTATCCTGATCTCCCTACATCTTTCTCAATTTTTTTCAGTATCATCTTCATTCCACACTATTACTTCTTTAAATTCTTAATTTTTTTTTTCTCTGTTTGTATTCCTCTTTCTAATCCCACTTCCAAAGGCTGGTAGTCCAACTTTACTCTTTCTCCTATTGTTAATTTCTCTATTTTATTCCCTGCTTTTTGGTTCACAACAACATAGTCCACTATTGAAGTCCCTCTACCTTCCGTGTATGTCATTTTCTCTTCCTCATCTTTTTTTATGTTCCTATTTCTTATTTTCCAGCCTCTCTTATCTGTCATTCCTATCAGCTCTTTTCCTTCATTATTTACTACCTTGTCTTTTGATTTTTTCTTTAGCTCTTTATTTCTCCTCCCCCCCTCATATTTCTTTCCTTCCCTTTCTATCCTTGCATTAAAATGCCTCTTGCCTATGCAGAGCGGAAAATTTATTTTCCTCTTCTAATTTTCTCACATTATTTCTTTTATTTTCTTTCTCATTTCTTTCATTTTCTCCCCATTATAAACCGTTAAGATTCTCCATATCCCTCCTCCTATCCTTATTCTTCTCTCTTGCATATCGTTTACATTTTCCACCTTATTTTCTATTTCCTCAATCTTTTTCCTAACTTCTATAATATTCCCACCCTTTACCCTTCCCCTACTTTTATCTCTTTCTGCATAAAGGCACTTTCAGTTAAATTCTTTGGATAAATTTTCTTTCAATTTTTTCCATTGTTTTTCCTCAATCCATGTTTCACACAGACAAATTATGTCAAAGTTTTCTATGTAATTTCAAAAATCTCTTTCTTTTCTCTTAAGTCCTGCTATGTTCCAAAAACCAGTCTTATTTTATCTTCTCCTCTGCTACTTCCTTCCTTTCCTCTCTCTTTCTCTCTTCTTTCTTTGGTCCTTTCTTTCACTCTATCCTTAATCTCTCGGCTTTTTACTAAAACTTCTCTTCTATTATCTTGTTTACTCTATCTTTCCAAATGAATTTCTGTTTTTCTATTTCTATCTTTTTGTAACCTATCTTTACCTACATTCCCTTCTTCTCTTGCTCTCTTTCTTATTTGTCTTTGGATCTTTCTTTCTTCTCTTGTCAAATCATGATTGATGTAAATTTTTCTTCCTTCCAGTTTGCTTTTCTTTCTCATTATTTCCTCTTTTGCTTTCCAGTCTTTTAGATCTACCACTGCCATTTTTTTCCCTCTCTTTCAAATATTTCAATTTCTTTAATTGTATCTGTCACCTCAAATTCCTTTTGTAAACATTTTTTAACTGTGCTTGCGATATTTTCTTTTTCTTTTATCATAATTCTGTTTTTTCTTTTTTGTCTCTCATTCTCTTCCATTTTATTTTTCATCAACTCTATTTCCTTTCTTTTCTCTTCTATATATGTTTTCTCGATTTTCTTCTCTCTCTATTTTGTTATATTTATGTTTTTCTTTGTTTCTGTCATAATCTTTTCTAGTATTTTGCTCATCTTTTCTTCGACTTTTTTTATTTTTCTCTTCTAAGTTTTCTATTTCTTTTCAGTTTCTCCATTTTATTCTCCATCTCTACTTCTTTCGCAGCCCAGCCTTCTTCAATTTTACTTATTTTATTTTTCAGGTTTCTAATTTCTTCTTTTATTTCTTCTCTATCTTTATCTATTTCTGTTTTCATTTTTTTGATTTCCTCTAAAACCAGCCATATCGCGCTATCTTCTTTTTCTCTTTCGTTTTCCTTCTTTCCGTTTCCTACATTTTTCCACTTTTTCTTTCCTGTTTGACGGTGTTCTTATCAATTTATTGCTTTTTTTTAAAAATGTTCTCTAACTTTTCTTCTGCTTCATCTTTTTTTTTCTTTTCTCCTCCTTTGCCTTCCACATCTCTACTACTGTTATCAAGTTTGCTCTCTTTTTTAATCTTTTCGAAGCTCGCATTCAGAGTGTGATACGTCTCTGACTTTTCTATTTTGTTTCTCCTATCGATCTAAATCGATTCTTATTAATCGATTGTCCCTAGTTTCTTAGATTCTTTTCCTTACGTAGCGCCACCTATGCCTGCTCCACCTCTCTGTAACTTCATACTCATCCCCTCTCTCCTCTTTATCATATCCCTTTTTTTTTTTATTTTTTTAATTTAGGGGAAATGCACTCTCGCCCCGTGGGGATTTAGGCGGGGAGTGTGGGACTCGCACCCACTAAAACCCTTCATTGGCTTCCGCCGGACTTAGTGAGGGAGCCTGTGGCAGCCGGAAGGCTATTGCTTCTCCAGGCTCAAGTCCCAAGCTTGTCCCCCAAAGGACAACGCTCCTACTCACCGTTGCCTTTGGGGTGCAAGAAGAGGGAGCCGTAGCCCTCTTCAGGCCGCCCCTCCTTGGGGACTTGTGCAATGGCGTAGCAAGTTCTCCAACTTGCCACCCCAAGTTCCCGCCCTCCGTGATCAAAGTCAGGAGAGATCAATACATTATAAACGCATCCTCTACCCGCGACCAAGCAGCCTCCAATGGAGACTGGGTCCAGAGGTCATTCCCGAGCCATGACCCCTTCACCCTGTGCTCGGAAGGTTACCCCCAAGCCCGAGTCTACTTGCTCGACTTGGAGGACTTAGGTCCAGACCTGGTCCTGCCTGGAAGTAGGGGGGTGGATCCCCTCCTCTTTGTCGCTTGGGGGAAGGCTCCTTGGTAGAGCCCCCCCCTCCTGGCGCCTTCTGCGTCTTTAGACAAGCGGGGTCCGGCAACCTTGCGGTCCCTGACCCCCCCGAACTTCTTTTGGAAAGGAGGGAGCGCCGTGCCGTTCCCCCTCCCCCTATTTTAGTCTCCGGTCCTTCTCGGGAACCGGAGGTCTCCTTTACAGGGGCCGAGGCCGCAGTGGCCTCCCTCTTTTTCCCGCGATGGGCTCTGTTGCCCCCGCTCGCCCAGAGAAGGTGGATAGGAGAGATGGGTTCTCCCATCCCTCGTTCTCCTCCGGCCACAACCGGGCCATACCTTCCTCCGGGAAGAGGAGGTACACCCCCTCCTCATCTTCCTCCCATCCGGAGGAGTCCCCATCAGGCCCGGCACCGCGGGCTCTCCGCTTTCTCCTCTTCTTAGAGGAGGAGGAAGCACCCATCCTCTCCTCACCTTCCTTGCCGCCGGATGGCAGCGGAGGCGCCAGCACAACTCCAGCGCCCTGCCTGGCGGCTGTATTTTTCCTGGGGATAGGAGCGCAACTTGTGCCACCTATCCGATGGTTCGATAGCTGCCCCCGGCTCGCACACAGGGTGCACTTGGGGGCAGCTTTACAGGTGATGGCAAGGTGGTCACTCTCTCCGCATCGATAGCACGCAGTGCTCCGGTCTTCACCGGAGCACATGCGCGCGACGTGCCCGTATTCGAGGCACCGGAAGCACTGCATACGCCGTGCTTTCAGTGCCTCAACGGGGAGGCTAAACCACTCCACCCCGATGCGCTTTGCTCCCACCACCCTCCGGGCTGCCCGCAAGGGCATACGGGCCCGTAAGGTCTCGTACGCGGTGAGGGAAGAGCGCACCAGCCCAGTGCGCACTTCACTGGACTGGCATCCTCCGGCCGTCGCCAGTGCGGCGGCGATATTCTCCGCGGTGAGAGGGGCACCACGTCCCTTACACGCACTTCGACGTGCTTCACGAGACGGGGAATATCACACCCTCTTTGCCCCGGAACATCTCCGCCCTCTCGACTAGGGCATCAGCCTTAGCGGCTCCTCCAGGTCCAGGTACTTGGAGGAGCATCCCTCTGTTGACCGCCCTTTTGATCCGGAGGCCGGAAATTCCGATCTCCTTTAAATCAACGGCTGCGGCCACCCTCCTCGTTGCGTCGGCATAACTGTCGCCCTCCTCCACCGTGAGGAGAACGGCTACCCTATCCTTATTGTCTAACTTTCTAACCTCTTAATTACTTATTTTTTCTTTGCTTCCTTTCTTTTAAACCAAACGCATAACTTCTCTATCTATTTTCTTTATCTATTCTATTTTCTCCGTTCTTCTCTCTCTTTCCCGTCTATCCGCACTCCTATTCTTTTCTCACACTTTACTCTCTTCTTCAATTATTTCGCCGTACTTTCTGTTTGCATCTACTCAGCTTGCATATCTCTAACCAAGTTCCTACTTTGTACAGTAACTTTTACAAAATATCAAATTCTGCAATTATACTAGTTTGATAAAATAAGACAGTTCAGTATTCTCTTAATAACCAATGGGAGCATTGACATTATCGACACAAGTCCCGTTGGCGCTATCAGAGAGAAGAATGAGAGCACTTGTGGAAGAGTGCAAACATAGTATGGTGATGTATGACAAAGGTTCTTACTTGTATACGTATCCCCACCACGTCGGGGACCACGGTTGTTCTTATAACACAGAATAGAATCATGTCCACAAAAAGCGATTGTAAAAACTTTTATGGGCCTGGCTGCTTTCATTCTTCTTTCTGTCGCTACTTACTGCTAGGGAATACCGTCTTTCTTATCCCCAAGGCTTTGCCTCTTCCTTTTCTCGAGAAAAAATAAAGAACGACTTCCGATTTCATGTCGCTTTATGTCAATAGTATACGAGACGTGGTTTTGAGCAATACTTAATCGGAAGTCGTTTCTTACTTTTTCTCGAGAGAGGATGCAGGGAGAGAGGCCAAATCACTCCTCCTGCGAAAGAGCGTTGCCCCCCTCTGCCTACACGCTCACAACACAAACAAAATGTACATGATGTCGGAAAATAAGAATTCATGTATAAAACTGTTTTGTTTATAACATTTTAACAAACAACGAGCGACGGCTAAACTCTTTTAATTGTTACTCAGGAACATGTCCTTGACAACATATGTCAAGGTCAAGGTTATTGGGGATAGGTCCGTTTTTTTGAACATTTATACCATAATTATTAGAAAAAGATTCCGTTATAGTGTTTTGGAAAGCTCTCAAAATAAGCTACAAAAATGTGTTATGAGATATGTGTAATGCCATTTAAGAAAATGATGATGATTTTTATGTGACCTTCAAACAACTCTCCAAAGTCAAATCAATGGCACTATGTTATGTTTCCAAACTACTTTTGTCTGAAACATGTTTCTCTAAAACGCATTGTTCAAAACATATTTTAGGCCGTCAATTAAAATAAAACACCCTCTCTCTCTTTCTCTCTTTCTCTCTCTCTCTCTCTCTCTCTCTCTCTCTATGTCTCTCTCTCTCTATGTCTCTCTCTCTCTCTGTCTCTCCCTCCCTCCCTCCTTCCCTCCCTCTCTCTCTCCCTCTCTCTCTCCCTCTCTCTCTCTCTGTGTGTGTGTGTGTGTGTGTGTGTGTATGTGTGTGGAGTGGCTATATGTGCGTGCGTGTGTATGAGAGAGAGAGAGAGAGAGGACACAAAATTTGGAACTTTTTGTGAAATTGATTGAGACTAAAGCCAGCGGCACATGATACTTTTTGTGTTATATATGCGTATAGAGTATCCTCTTTCAACTTAAATACTCAAATAGTACAATCAAATATTACAATACATTTTTTAAAAAATGTTGTAGACAAAAGGTACATGACATTAAGAAGAAATAATGATGACGGTATTACTTTAATTGTAGATAGCGCCACTTTCAAGATTTTATTAGGAAGCTATTTTTTTAAATAGAAATCGACTTTTTCTTGAAATAAAAGTTATAGCTGGTAACAAGATAAAAATACAACGGTTTTTTATTTTTTTAATTTGCATTATTTTTTATTGAGTTACAGCGTTTCAAAGTTTACGCACACTTACACACACGCTAAGACAGGCCACTTGAATAACTCGCTTTTAGTGAAAAAAATGCATCAAACCGAAGTTGTTTGGTTTTGAAAAAGACATAATCTGATATTAAGCCTCTTATAAAAAGAAATAAAAATTTCTCTTTTTACCAGCTACAATTTTTATTTTAAGAAAAAAAATCGACTTCCGTGTAAAAAAATGGCCGCCATAATGAAATCTCGAAAGTGGCGCTATCTAAAATGAAATTGATACCGTTATCTTCTTTCTCTCTCAATGTCATATAACTTTTGTCTGAAACATTTTGTTTTAATGCGTTGTGATTGAAATATTTGAGTGTCTAAGTTAAAATGGGACACTCTGTATACATAAACATATACAGTGTTCCAAAAAAATCGGAATCTCTAAATATTTCAGAAAATATAAGTTTTACAGAAAAGTGTTTCAGACAAAAGTTGTAGAGTTTTATAGAATCTATTTATTGATCTTATCAATTTTATCTTGAATGACATTGCCAAGATCAGGACAAGATCATCTTAAATTTTTATAAATAAATACCCAATTTTTTGCAGATTCTTATAGTTTACTTCAAAAGCTTTCCAAACACTATAATAAAGTTTATTTTTATAAAGTTCTTTTTGACTTATAAGAATTGAATATTAGAGTATGCCATACCATTATCTATTGACGTTAACATTCATTTTAAATGTTGCTTTATCTAAAAAAAAAAAAAACTATGTTGAATAGGAAGTTAAGTTCCTCGTCAATTCTCTGCATCATGAGCTAAAAAAATTTGTTTTGATCAAAATCATCTTTGTTTAGTTCTTGTATAAGAACTAAAGATGAATTTTGTATGAATAAATTTCTTCGGCCTGATGTCTCCATAAAATCACGAGTTATTATAATTCCGTGATATATCACGTCCGGCATACCGCAAAAAAACAACGCAAAAGTCCGAACGGCAAATGAATAATTATTGTTTCATCGTTTATCCGATTGATTAGGAAAATAATTCGTCGTTAGAATTTGATTGCTAGAACAAGACAAGGAATAAAATAAATTTGGCATCGAGCGCATTCAGGTTCCTCGCCAATTGACAAAACACTTGTCTTCAGGTCAATCTTATTTTTTATTATTCAAACATTAGTTCTTGCTTTTGTGCTTCAGACCATTTCTTGTTCTTTATATTTAGCCACTACTTGCATCGGTAATTATTGCATATCTTTCAGAATAAAAACAAATATCTCTTCTAATGATGCGGGGATGAAGTAATCGACAAAGATCTTACAATGAAGTAAAGCAACTTTTCAACAATACATTCCATACTAACAACTCTATCTTAAAATCACCTGTCGAATGAACGATAAAGCGCTTTGAAGCAGTTGGGAGAGTAAAAAATCGTACAATTTCAGGAAGACCACTGTCGGCGACTGTTGAAGAGAAAGCATTAAATGTTGCTCAATCCTTTGTTAAAAATCAAGACTATCCATCCAGCTTAGCATGATACAAGTCGAATATCTATGCAGAGAATTTTAAAACAAATTACATTTTATCCATACAAAATTCATCTTGTACAAGAAATACAAAGATGATTTCGATCGACGAAACGAATTTTGTGAAATCATGATGCAAAAAATTGACGAAAAACCTAACTTTTTATTCAACATAGTTTTTTAAGATGAATTTTCAAAATAAGTGGTAACGTCAATAGACATAACTGTAGATTATGGTTTGATAAAAATTCTCACTGGATATTGTAGGCACGTATACAACATTTAGAAAAACTGAACGTTTGAGCAGGTATCTTCAAGAATATATTGATTGGACCATATTTCATTGAAAGCAATTTGACTTTAGCAAAATATGAAAATATGCTGAGAAATCAATACAATACTAGCCTCGGCAATATAAGAACTAATACATAGATGAAAACTTTGATCAGATATGATTTCAGCAGGACAGTGCAGCACCACATTACGAAAGAAGTTCGTAATTATTTGAACGGAGTTTTTCCTAACCAGGGGATTAGCAAAAGAGGAAGGATTAGTGGCCATTGCGATTGCTAGATTTATCGTCACTCGATTACTTTTTATGGTATCATCTAAATAGCCGAATATATATAAAACGAAACCACGAAATCTAGAGGATTTTTGTCATTGAATTCTGGAAGAAAGTTCACTAAGTGAACCGGATTTCATTAGAAATGACAAATTTTTATGATCGAATAGCACAATGTCAAATAGTGAATGGTGCGTATTTCAAACAATTACTATAATAAATGAGCATTCATAAAATGTATTTACTCTCGATTATCTTTGAGATCTCCAAATGCTCGATTTTGACTTGGTTGGGTCTTTGCTTTTGCTGACTAGATCTACGACCGATCTTGCCTTAGTTGGCTTAATTTTTTTTTTTTTTTTATAACAAGAGGAAATGCCTGCGCACACTTCACCATTTGGGGAAGAGCAAAGTAGTGCGAAACTTGAACTCTTGACAGTCTACTTGCACTTCATCGCAGAAAGAGTCCTGGGAAACCTAACGGCTATAACATCTCGGTGCCCCTTCTTTGTGCCCGAGCATAAATGCTTTACTCAAAGTAAATTTAGGAGGCGGAGTGCGACCGCGACTTCCCGTTTCCTTCCTCCTGGAAATCACGTGCAATGAAGAATGGCCTCTTCCTCATCCTCCATTGGCGGTCTCATTCTCCACTTATAGGTACCATTTGTTGCAGCCACAGGTGAAGGATGTCCTAACGCATATCTAAGACGCGAAAGCCCCGTGGTTGCCCACGTCTTTGCCTTCCTCTGCTGATCTTGTCTGTTCCGTTCCTCTTGCTTATTGACTCTTATTACACAGTCGCAGAAAGTCGCGACCGCGAGCCATTTCTCTTTAGCATTTGCCTGACGACAGCAGGCAGAGAAAGATCCACACTAATAAAGGTATGCAGCTCCGCACGCTGGATTGTCCATGCTGGACAATCTTCCAGCGTATGTTGAGCGGTATTTACCGCCGCAACGCACACACTGGAGTTTCAGCCTTGCCTATTCTGTGCAGATAGGACGCAAAAACACTATAGCCGGTGAGGACCTGGGTAAGGTGGAATAACAATTCCTCATGCTTCCTCCCCATCCATCGGTCAACCACCGGCTCAATTGTTTCTATAACTCGCCTACCGTATCGCGAATATGCAAGTCTTGCTTTCCAGGTGATAATCATACGCTCGTATGCCTCGGAACGAATTAGGTTGTCCGCATCAAGTCCCATCTACTCTTCTCCAAATCTATGTTCTCTGATTTTTCTGTGAATCTACGCCTGCCATTTGGCAAGCAGATCAGCGAGGGGAATTCAGAAAAGTCAAGTCGCGTAGCGCAAGCAAAAGCGATTAATTTCGTGAAGGCGCGTTACGCCTATGTCAATTGACACGAGCGTTATCCGACAAATTGTTGCATTAATATTCTTATTTTTAGCGCATTTTGTTGCCATTAGGATTTTGTGACATTTCTATGCTTTTGTTATGTGCCGTGCGGAGCGCTCGGCGGCTATTTTGTAATTTATTTTCAGCGCGAAGAGAGCAGCACACTGCGTAGTCGACGGAGAGAGTGAAGTGAGAAAGAGAGAAGATAGAGATAGCGAGGAATCCAGAGGCGTAAGGCGTCAATAGCACAGAATACTCGGCAATAATTTTCGACGGCGGGCTCAAAAGAAAAAGAAGCGCGCACTCCGATCTCCAAAAATCTGAATCGGAGCTTCCAGTGGAGTGACAGGCTCGGTGATGCTGAGAGATAAGCCTCAGCAAGCTCATCTCATAGAATAATAGGAGCAGAGCGGATCTGATACAGCCACGAAAAGACCCATTGTTATAGGAAACACGTAGCCGCTGTCAATCACAATGCCACGGAAAAAAAAGAATCTGATTGGCCTAGCTACCTAGCGCGAAGAACACCGGTCAGCGAAGAAGAGTAATTGCCGAACGGTGCGAGTTCATTATTGCGAGTACCGCGGGCCGCGCGAGTTCACCGTTCCATCTAGTAACGTGTGCCGACCAGAGACTAAAGCTGCGTTCCGTTTCACGCATATGCGCGCATTTATCTATACTATACGTAACGTGTACTATAGATACATGCGCGCATATGCGTGAAACGGAACGCAGCCTAAGTTTCTTAGTGAAGTGTGTGCCGATCCTAAGGAGAACATAGAGAGAGAAGATCCCGAAAAAGGAAAAGAACCGAATAACTTACTATATCCGGAGAGCCGTTGACGAACGTAAGTGTGGTTGCTTTTCTTCCGCACATTTCGCAACTTATATTGTTCGTGAATCGATTCACGGGCCATCCCGCGAGTTCGATGTTGCGCGATATGTTGCCGAAAATTTATTGTGTTGCGTTTCTTTATTGTAATAATTGTAAATATTTAATTGCCGCTGCTCTCGCCTTTTCATCGCGGTCGCAACAAATTCGGATCTCTGCCGTTACTCGTTATATTGAAGCGTTACGTGTTTTCTTGTTTTTTCTTTATGTTTGTATCGTGCCGACTTCCTATGTATCCGCGTTCACGATATGAACAAGATTTATTAGCGTTTAGCATTGTCGAAAAATCGTAGCCGACGACCGCGAGAATTAAGCGTAACAGAAAAATTACCGGTGCTGTCTTGTCAAATAGTACACAGAGAATTAAGATGAATTACGCAAAACTTGTAACTTGTTGCCACTTCTAACTGTTGACTGTTATATGCCGAATCTATTTCGACAACTGATCTGTTGTCAAACGGTGTAATAAATTGTCAAATGTCTATTTTATCTTACATCTATTGGTGTGCGTTATTTACTAAGCTTCTCTGCCTTAAAACAATATCGCCTCCTGAGCCGCTTCTCCGTATTAAACTAAGTAAAACTGAGTTGCTGAACATATTTGCCGTCACGTCTAGAATAAAATAAAGTCGAGTCTTGGAGTACAGATTTTGAGAACGGCGTGATAATTCGCGCTTAGCGCCCAATTAGCTAATCTTGGTGAGTAAAGTCTAATTAAAATTTTGTAAAGGACGTGCCGTAGGTGTGCCGCATTGTCGCAATAAAATTCAAAGCGAGATGCGCGTCACAACATATATACACATATACATACACACATTATATATACATATATACATACATATTTATATACAACCATTGTGATGTGGTAGTCGCTCCGCTCCTCCTTCGCCACAAAAATGTATTCCGCCGGAAGTGCGAGCCGTTTAAGCGCCAAGATTCTTCAGGGTTTATCAAATATTTATATATTAATGTTGAAGCTTTTTTTTTTTTTTGTAATATTTGGCATCTCACCGTCACCAACGGAGAACCTGCTAGAAGGAGTAACCGGAGTCGAGGTCGGAGTTAGTAAGCTGTCAACGAGACAAGCAAAAGCGAGAGAGAGGGGCATACAACAGGAGGCGCAGGTCACTGCATCTAGCGGCTACGGCTCTGATCTAGCGGGAAAAATCAGGCCTTTGACTATATAAGTATAGATTGCTAGTCCCCCCACTTTTACTATGCTAATGGCATATGCCCGGTGTCGCCGCTGAAATCGGCTGACAAGAGGAGGTCGCGACTTTGTACCAATCGATTTGGACAAAATTTATAGGATCGATAGATGACTATGTGGAGTATTGCAGGGTAAAGTAATAAGACGCACTACTCAAGCATTCGCGAGAAAATCGAATTTGAAAATTTCGAGTTACTTTATAAGAATATTAAATAGATCGTTTAATCGAAGATCGCGTAGCGTATTGGTACCGTACTAGGTTAGTAATGTCGACGCTGCTGGTTCGAGTCTCGATATACTTTTTTGTTCTCCTCAAAATTCTACAATATAATCTAAATGTAAGTAATTTGTTTGTTCTAAATGTAAGTAACGTTATTTTTTTATTTATTGCATGTTATAAAAGTGCATTTTTTGCATAAAAACTCTGTGATTCAATAAATATGGTTTTAAAACTAAATAGATTAATACTAATTACTAATTGTGTTTATAAAAAGCGGATAAATAAGTGTACGCAACATGTAAAAATATATGCAACATGTTTTAAATCATATTCTTATGTTTACAAGAAGCGACAGGAATGTTCGGTCCAAAAGTACAAGCTATCGATAAATTTTCTACTACATATACAAATGTGTGGTAACATCCTCGAAGTCCGGAAAACTCACAACACATCTGTATACACAATATTTAAAAGAAATATTATCACCATATGTAAACAAAGAAAAATTTTTTTTAATAATAGATTTGTGGTGCGGTCAAACTAATCCTGCATTGTATGACGAAATTTTCCTTGATGATGACAATGCAGGAACATGTACTATTAAAGTTGTTCCTCCAAAGTGCACACTTTTATATCAACGTGTGACGTTTATTTTTATAGACAAGTCAGAAATTTTATAAAACGTTTGCAGAATTATTCATCTTTAACCGGTTAACTGGCACGGCTTTTTTTACTATTCATGCCCGAACTGGCACCATCGAAAAATTAAGTGAATCCCACAAGATTTGGTATACAAGGGTTTTTTGAGTCGCCGAATCGATTCCGGGGGTTATTTTGTTGATCTGACACTCCCCAATCCCTAAAAAATAGAATTTAGGGGTGAGTTTTTTCAATTCTTTACTAAACCTTTTTTTTTATTCTGTCGCTTGTATTGCGGAATGAATAGGGGTTTAGGGGGT
>NW_018021876.1:0-5423 GCF_002006095.1 Pseudomyrmex gracilis
TTTTACAAATACAAATTATGTTATTATTATTTGTATGTACCTCTATGTATATATAATAGCAAACACACATACATAGACTCGTATTAATAAAATACTTATACGTATTAACATAATACTTTTATTACTATAAAATAAGAAATACATTACTTTTTACAAAGAAACAACATCAAACTCAAACTTTTAAACAGATAGTGTATAAAAGTATCTCATCAGTACATTATCAGTAGCAATCAGCTTTGATATACATGTTTTAAACACTTGTAAGGAATGACCGAGATAGGAAGAATAAATTTAAACAGTTAATCTTATATTTTAACACAATAAGAAATAAGTTTATTAACACGTGTAGAAAATGTAACTTAGAAAAACAAGAGCTTATAAAAATGCGATAACGGCAACGATCTAAACAGCTGGTCTCTCGGAAATGCTCTATCCGGAAAAACATTATCGCTTTCCAGGAAGGCTCGCACGTGAGCGCTGTATCCCGCTCTCGCAGATACCTGCCGAAAAGCGATTGGGCCACGCAATCATCGGCTAACAAAACATGTTTATCAACGCGGCTCCCGCGACCTTAAGATCAGCTGTATTTTTGAAAAACAACCGCTAGATAATCTTACAGCTCGACCATCCTGAAAACAGAGTTCGCCTCGAACGCCGCTTATAACGCTGTAACAGACATACAATACGCATAAGAAAATGTATTTATATAAATTTTTCTCGCTATAAACATACATGTGCAAATATAAATCAAACGCTTTACAATAGAGTAAAATTTTCTTATATATAATCTCGCAAAAATGGAAGAATGAGGTATTCGAGGTTTTATTTTTTTTCTTTTAATATTTACAATATAGTCAACGACACGTAATTTTGAACGCTAGAAATTAATACAAGAATTAATCCTGATGGGTCGCTACAAGTTTAACCCATGGTTTGAGTTGGTCAGGCGATAATATAGTATTATATGACCTTGTGTGTGACGCCAAATTGAAACCCGGAATATCTTGAACAACATAACGGTTTTTGTCAAGAATTTTCGTAATCATATACGGGCCCCTGTAACTTGGCTTAAGCTTGCTGTTTTGCTTAGGTTTTACCGCCGTATCTCTTACTAGTACATAATCTCCGACTTTATATTTTGACGGTCGCTTATGTTTTCGGTCATATACCGACTTATTATACTGCCTAATTTTGTCGGCCGTTTCTACCGCTATTTCACGATTGACATGTCTTTCATCACACCAATCGCGCGAGATGTCAACCAGAGAATTAACAAATTCTACGACCTCTGTGTCCGACTGGTTTCTTAATTCGTAACCTAGCAGTAACTTAGCAGGAGATGCTTTAATGCTCGAATGCATTGTATTATTTAAAACGTACTGCGCCGTACTCAACTGATTTTTCCATTTGCATGAGTCATCCACTAACTTTTTCAGGGTCGATTTTAAGAATCTATTAACGCGCTCTACAATTCCATTCGCCCAAGGAGCTGCCACTGCTACCATCCGATGTTTGACACGCATTTCCTCCATAAATAATGCGAACTCGCTCGAAGAAAAAGCAGTGCCTCTATCAGAAATTAAATTCTTAGGATTGCCGAAAATGCTAAATAATAATCTGAGATGCTTTATAACCTCTTTAGTACCCGTGGATCTCGTTGCAAAGAGCCACGTAAATCGCGTTAGAGCATCCACGACCACGAAAATATGTTTAAAATCATCCTTGGTTTCTTGCAAAGGCCCGAAATGGTCTACATGCAACGTACCGAAAGGAAGCGTTTCATTTTCGACAATCTGCATTTCCCCTTTTCTGACTTGAGTTGATGTATTCGCCGTTAAACAGGTCAAACAATTTGAAACATAATCATAGATTTTTTTGCGCATAGAAGGAAACCAGTAGTTAGCAGATACCCCATGGAAAGTTTTCTCCGAGTCGCAATGCCCTAATTTGTCGTGGTATGTCCTTATCACGTTGCATACCATTTCTTCCGGCACAACGAAACGCGGTTTATCTTCTCCTTTCCGGTATACAAGCCCTTCTACTAATTGGAATTTTTCATGGTCGGCAAACTCCAAACCATTCGCTATCTCTTTAAGTTGCGGATCTCGTAATTGCTTGAATTCTTACTCTCGTTCAAGCGGCAACGCCTGTAATAACGCCACGCATCTACTTAACGCGTCTACATGCGCCATACGCTTTCCTGGTCGATGCCTTAAACGGAACCGGTAATTTTGGAGACGAAGCGTCCACCGTGCGATACGCGGATTGAGATTCGCTTTGTTCACTGCGTAGACTAAAGCGTTACAATCTGTGACCACCGTGAACTCAATACCGTAAAGATATAAATGGAAACGTTCGATCGCTTTGACCATAGCAAGCATCTCGAGCTCGAAGCTATGGTACTTTGATTCCGCGTTATTTGTAGTTTGACTGTAATACGCGACCGGCGCCCATTGATTATCTTTTTGTTTCTGCAACAGTATCGCCGCTAAGCCAATGGAACTGGCGTCGGTGTGCAGTTCTGTTTCTGCCGCTGGATTATATAAACTGAGAACCGGGTGCGCTGTCAGTTCTTTCTTAAGTAATTCAAACGATTCTACGCACTCTCTCGTAAACTCGAAAGACAGCGATTTTTTAAGCAGATTCTGCAACGGTCTGGCTTTATTTGCATAATTCTTAATAAATTTTCTAAAATAATTAGTCAACCCCAGAAAACGCTGTACTTCCGTCACGTTTTTTGGTTGCGGAAATTTTCTGACTGCCTCCGTGTGACGGTCACTCATAGTGATGCCTCTTCTCGAAATTATATACCCCAGAAATTCGATTTGCTCTTTTAAAAACGAACATTTACTATAATTAAGTTCGAATTCGTATTTCTTAAGCAGAAGCAGTACTTCGCGTAAAATTTCCAAATTTTCTTTTACTGTATCGGTCGCTATTAAAATGTCGTCAATATAGACAATTACTTTGTCCTGCCTTATCAACGGTTGAAGAATATTTACCACTCTTCGTTGAAATTCGGCCGGAGCTTCGCAAAAACCGAACGGGAGTCTATTAAACTCGAACTGACCATCCGGCGTCGCAAAAGTGAAATATTTAGTATGGTCAGCGTACACTTTTAACTGATAAAACCCGTCTTTGAGATCTAATAATGTGAAAACGCTCCTATTGCCGATTCGCGTAAGACAGTCTTCTATGAGTGGGAAGGGATATTTTTGCTTAATCACTTTCTCATTTAACGGACGCAAATCTACACATAAACGCATAGCGCCGTTCTTTTTCCGTACCGGCACTACCCTGGCACAATACGGAGAAGTACTCGGTTTTATAATTTTTCGATGTAGCAGATCGTCAGTAATTTCTCTTATCTGAATTCTCTCAGACTACGCAAAACGCCTCGGCGCGTAGGCATACGGTATGTTATCTTTCAACGCAACCGTAACGCGATGACCGTCATCTATTTTCGGAACGTCTGCGTGATATATTTCTCTTAATAATATTTGCAACCGATTTCTCGCGTCTCGATCAAAATCTATTTGAATGTTATTCAAAATTGATTCAAAAGGATCAACAATATCGCACACGAGTTGCGGTAAAACGTTCGAAAAAACAAACATATTGTCTCTATCGTCCTTAACGGTCGGCTGATACAACACCGAGAGTTTATGTTTTTCGAGCAAGTCCCGACCGATCACAACATCTACATCGAAAGCACTTCGAGCCAACACGTGTAAATCCACCTTGAAAAACACATCAGGCAGTTGTTCCAATGTTATTGTCGTATGTACCTTTCCGATTATTTCTATCGGCGTATTATTCAACGCGTGATAGCTAACCGTTGACTTTAACAAAGTCGAAAAACAATTTTCATATTTTGTATAGACTTCGCCTCTAACGAAAGAAATCGGGCTACCAGTATCGATTAATGCTAGCAAATTACAGGGCCGCGAATTTAACCGAACTATTTTTACAGGAGAGCCATTAAAAACAATTTTCCTACCATTTGACGCAGTAACAAACGCAACCGTTGACGGGGATTCTTCCTCGGCCTCCTCCTGCACCGCGGACACCGCTGCCGATGAAGCCGTCTTCGACGATCCTGCTCCGTCCTGCCGCTTCAGCCATTTCGAACATTCGGACTTCCGATGCCCCTTTTCTTTGCAAAAGAAGCACTGCATTGACCGTGAAGATTCCGAGCCACTCTTGGTTGAATCGTTTTTTTTGCCTGCAGTCTTCCCAAAATCCTTCGACTTCGCCGATGCGCCCCTCTTGTCCAACTCCGATCCAGTAGCTGATGTGACGGCTTGCATTTCTTGCAAAAACTCGTCAACTGAGCGCGCTCTTAACGAAGTCGCCGTTCCTCTTAATGAGCGGCTGTTGATTCCTTATATTAACAGATGGATGGTCTCTTCCGCCGACAAATTGAGCGAGTACATCAGCGCTAATTTATCTAGCGCATAATTGCGAAATGTTTCTTTCACGAAATTCCACTTCCGCGCCTCCACTCTCTGCAGAGAGACGTGGAAAAGTATCTTTTTCTTGAATGTTCTGTGTATGGCGTCCTTGAAGCCTGCCCACGACTCGAACATTGCACCTGTGCCATAGTCGAACCATTTTCTAGCCGCACCCGTCAATTTATTTGACGCGGCTAAGTAGATGACACCTGGTGGAGCTGCATGGATATCCGCCACCTTCTCAATGCGTTGAAGCCACATTTCCACATTATCAGTTTCTGAGCCGGCAAACTCCGGAATTTGNGATGCNAGCAAACTCACCGNCTGCGCAGATGATACCGTAGATAGTGAAAGTTGCGTCTGTGTATTTGATGCACTTCTTTGACTATCAACGCTGATTGACAGAGACCGTTCCTCCTGTGGCACCGCTTCCACCATGGGCTGACGGCCTGCCATTCCACTGTTTGCATCACGCATAGTCGCCAAAATCTGCGTTAGCACTTGCTGCTGCTGTTGCATCTGCAGCGCGAGCGTGGCACATATCTGCTGCAACGAGGCCGCGCCGTCGGAACCGCCTGCCGATGAAGAGCTACCGGTCGTCCTCGTGCCCGTCGCTGAGGTTGTCCTCGCCTCTTCTTGCGATGCACTGGACGCTCCCCCGGTCACCGCTCTACGCTCCATCAATGTCATGATCGCATCAATAATATATTCGCGATCATCCGACACCGGAGCGCCTAGGCGACGCGCCTCCTCTTTCAGCTGCGCCAAAGAGAGATTCTCCAGTTCGTGTCGGTCCATACTTAATTGCAGAGACCAAAAATAAGAGTTATTTTAAACACCTTTATGAAAAAAAATCAATTCCAAAAACTTGTTTGTTATTTAACCTAAGAAATACTATTCATAAAGTGTAAAAAAAATAAACAAAAAAACATATGATTAAAAAATATTGATTCTAAAACGTTTTGGTTA
>NW_018021876.1:6338-12192 GCF_002006095.1 Pseudomyrmex gracilis
TCATTTATAATGATTATCGACAACACAACAGATTTTTGGTCATTGTTAATAATTATTTGTAACTAAAAACATTGTAGTCAAAAAATACTTCTTATCCTATGACTGTTTTTCATTTTGGTTATAATTGTTATGGTCTCTGCTTAATTGTCGTCGTGCGATTGATCGTATCACCGGCATACACGTAAAAATGCCCTGCTTCAACTACGATTAACGACACTGCAACGAAACGGTACTACGCGACACGAAACCGAAATATCGCGGATGCCAATGAATTTATTATCACTGTGTTTTGCCAGTCTTAATTTCTAAGTTCACTTTGCACAATAAAAAAAAAAAAATAAACCCGTTCCAGAATCCCACTTCTGAAATAAAGTAGTGTAAGAAATCAGCAAAGCGACGGCGATCGACACGAGGGTTACATGTGGCGACCGGGTGGTTTACACGTGGTTGCCGAGTGGCGCGGGGATTCGGGAATGCTCCGGAATCTTCGTTGCCGGAGGGTTACCGCCGGTTGCTCGAGTCTTGCGGCACTCCCGTAGAAACGAGCAAACCGATCGGATGCGGATTAATAGTCGTGCCGTGTCGTTGTCGTGTCGAAGTCGCCGATGTTCTTGCCGCTAAAGTCGTTTACTGCCGGGTATTAATTAAGAATAGTAATCAAATGTATTTCAGTGTTGTACAATAAAATTCACAGATTTAATAATATCAAAGATTTATTGCCTTTGCTCCGATTTCTCAAATATTCCTTCCAAGGGCGCGGTCGCGCTCAAGGCCGAAAAACAGAATCATTTGATATCGTCGTGAGATTCGCGTGATATAACTGAATTGAAAATTTTTGTCGATCTCTACGTGATAGAAAGACTTTCGGTCCTGACTGAAGGGAAAAACATTTGTCGGAAAATCTTACAGCCGTTAAAATTTTCAGAAGTGGGATTGTGATCCGTGTCGTGTATGATCCGGTGTCCTGGTGTTGACAGAAGTGAGAGTGACCAGTGTCCTTTCCGGTGTCCTGAACCTGAAACAAAGAACAAAGAGTTAAACAGATCAAATAATTTTGTTGTGCGCGAGTGATACAACTGCAAGAAATGACGCGAACGCGGTCGGCCGTGGATCGAGCCACGTTGGAGGCAGCCTCACTCGAGCAATTACATAAGTACGCGAAAAAATATCATTTGCCGATTTCTAGTGATAGACTCGCTATGATAGATGCAATTATGACGTATGTAGAACGTCACCAGCCAATAGAGTCGGAAACAGAGGGACAGGATGGAGGCAAAGAAGTACGCTCCGAATCAGGTGCGTCGGGTGGTGTGAAGCCGTCGGCGGCAGAGATGTTCCGTGACGTAATGACGATGATGCAGGAGATGCAGCAACAACAGCAACAATTCATGATGCAAATGATGCAACAAATGACGAGAAGAGACGGAGGAGATGCTACGGAAGGACGAAATTTCGAATCGCATGCAAGAAACCGTCGAGAAGTCGAAGCAACGGAAGTGCAACAAGCCGGCTCGCCGTCGGGTTTGTCGCCGTCGAACGAACAGTCGGTTAGAACAATGGACAGCCATTTACATGGAAATGCAACGAAGTGGCTGGCCACCCANATACCCGAGTTTGATGCTGGTGAAACAGCAAGTGTGACAGCATGGGTGAAACGAGTGGATCGTGTCGCGCAAATACACGGCGCGACGGACGGAGTCGTACTTTTGGCTGCAACCAGCAAGCTGTCTGGCTATGCACGTCGATGGTACGAGTTACAAACAGGAACAAATATCGAAACGTGGTGTGCCCTTAGAAGCAGGCTATTGAAGATGTTCGAAAGACGAGTGCCCTTTTATAAATCTATACAAAAAGTGGAAATGAGGAAATGGAACATGCAGAAAGAAACTTTTGACCAATATGCAATTGTTAAGCGGTCGATGATGCAGCATCTGGACTTATCAGAAAAAGATACGATCCACTTGCTGATCGGAGGAATAACTTCCGCGTCACTCCGAGCCACGGCTTTAACGATGGTGAACGACTCGATGAATTCGCTCGACCCGGTCGAGGACTTCTTAGAAAATATACGTGGAGTGACGGAAGGGTTTACGGAGACTGAGAAAAAAACGTCTACTGTGGTGAATAAAGTGAAAGATAATACGTGTCGAAATTGTGGCAAAAAGGGACACTCGCACAAAGACTGTCGAAACGAAATAGTGTGTTTTTACTGCAAGTCAAAGGGCCATCGACAGTTTGACTGTCCAAAGGCGAAAGAAAAGAATAAGGCATTGCCTTATAAACAGCCACTACCAGCAATCACAGCAGCGGCCGTGGAGGACGACGAGACGCCGGAGGAACCGGTGGCCTTCATTGCCGAAGAAGAGGAACGCCAGTTGCGGCTGACGGGCTCAATCATAGAGGTGGACAGCATTAACAACCATCCGTGTAAGCTGACCGCATTGGTGGACACAGGCAGTCCCGTATCGTTTGTAAAAAATAGCGTTTATATTAAATATATTAACCCTAAACAATGTCGTATGTCGCTAACAAATAGAAAATTTGTGAATATCAAAAANTTACCGTTAGATGTTATCGGTGTGGTCACTGTCGATCTATCGTTGCAATTACTTAAAAATAAGAAAATGTCAGTAGATCTGTATGTGATCCGGGATCAAGCGTTTGCGTCGGATATAATTTTGGGACGCGAATTTATTCTCGGGCAAAAATTGACNGTCGTTTATAAACTTCATGATGNTNNGGANGATNGTAAAAANGANTCNNTTGGTTTATTTTCGCAATTGCCGTTGGATATTGCCGAAGACTTAANTNTCGATCTTAAAGATAAATTGCAGAATAATGAAATTGATTTTGACTGGTCTTGCAAGAAACGGTTAGTAGATTTAATATTAGAAATTGAAAATACTGACATTGAAANGATNGACGATGACTACGCCGTAAGCGTACGATTNAAAGACAATTCNGTGTACGCTTANTCACCTAGGCGCTTTGCGCATGCGGAAAAAANCGAGATNCGCAAAATNATCGATGACCTTTTAAAACAAGATATCATACAGCCCAGTGTCTCGCCNTATTGTGCCAGGGTGGTCCCAGTGCGGAAAAGAAATGGCCAATTAAGACTGTGTGTCGACCTAAGACCGTTAAATAGCAGGGTGGCAAAACAGAAATTCCCGTTCCCAATTATTGAGGACTGTTTAACGCGACTNACCGGTAAATCGGTCTTTACTTTATTAAACTTAAAAGATGGTTTCCATCAAATAAAGGTGAAGGAAGATTCAACTAAATTTTTTGCGTTNGCCACTCCCGACGGACAGTACGAATACAAGCGCTTACCTTTTGGATACTCNGAAGCGCCGGCGGAATTCCAGAAGCGTCTCTTTCAAATTCCGGATCCGTTGATACGCGCGGAAAAAGTGATCGTTTATATAGACGACGTTCTAATTGCGACACACACGGTCGAGCAAAATTTAGAAGTTTTAAGGGAAGTATTATTGCAGCTTAAAAAATATAAATTTAATCTGAATTATGACAAATGTCAGTTTTTGAGGAATAAAATAGAGTTTCTCGGATATGCTATTTCTTCCGATGGGATCTCCCTGAACCCGAGACACACAGAGGCTATTAGGTGTTTTCGACCGCCGACTAATGTGTTAGAAACACAAAGATTTCTGGGATTAGCTAGTTACTTCAGGAAATTCATTAAAGACTTTGCGATCAAGGCTAAGCCATTGTATAATCTACTTAAAAAGGGGGTCGTGTTTGATTTTAACAATCAATGTCAAGAGTCATTTGAACAACTTAAAAAAGAGCTCACTTCCAAGCCGATTTTAGCTATATATAATCCGTCTGCGGAGACGGAGTTACACACGGATGCGAGCTCATCTGGCCTAGGAGCCATGTTATTACAGAAGCAAAANAACGACAAATGGTCAGTCGTATCATATTTTAGTCAAGCAACCAATCAGGCGGAGTCTCGATATCATAGTTTCGAACTCGAGATGTTGGCCATAGTCCGTGCAGTAGAAAGGTTTCATGTATATCTTTACGGGTTNAAATTTACTGTCGTGACGGATTGTAGTGCGCTCGTACACGCAATAAATAAAGCCAATCTAAATCCGAGNATTGCGAGGTGGACGCTCACCTTACAGAATTACGATTTCCGAGTGACACACCGTGCCGGTGAAAAAATGAAGCACGTTGACGCATTAAGTCGCAGTCTCTGTTATGTAAGTGAGCTTCCCCTTGAAAGAGAGTTAGAGTATCGACAGCTATCAGACCCAAGAATTCGAGAAATTAGTCACGAGCTTGAGTTTAAAGANAGCGAGAAATTTGCGTTAGTTGATGGCTTACTCTATCGAAAAGACGGCGAAAATTTGAAATTCGCGGTGCCGGATGCAATGGTGCATTCTTTGCTCCGCGCGCACCACGACGATATGGCGCATGGTGGGGAGGAGAAAACCTTCCAAGGGATAAGCAAAACTTTTTGGTTCCCCTCGATGCGAAAGAGGATCCATGATTATGTCGAGAATTGTTTCACTTGCCTTATGTCTAACGATTCAACAAATAGATTAGAGAGNGAAATCAATCTTTATCCTCTTCCGACATCAGCTTTAGAAGTTTTACACGTGGATCATTTTGGCCCTTTACAGGAAACTAAAGATCATTATAAACACATTTTNGTAATAGTTGACGCTTTTTCTAGATTCACTTGGTTGTGCCCGGTCAAATCAACTGCGTCAAATGAAGTCATAAAGCACTTAGCACACATCTTTGCTATTTTTGGTAATCCACGTAATATTGTATCAGATCGGGGTACGGCTTTTACGTCCAAAGATTTCACGGAATTCATATCAGAACATAAGATTACTCACCGTAAAGTGGCTGTGGCCTCACCGTGGTCCAATGGAATAGTCGAGAGGGTAAACCGTTTTCTAAAAAATTCCTTAACTAAATTAATTGCTAATCCTACAGAATGGAAGAAAAAAATCAACACCATGCAATATATCATAAATAANATTTACCACTCAGTAATAAAGTCAACTCCGGCCAAGTTGATGTTCGGCTTCGATCAGCGCAGTCATGCGGATTTTCCGTTGGCTGAATTTGTGAAAGCTCTGGCCGAGGTAGACACTTCTCTGGAAAACGAAAGAGAAAAAGCACGGGATCTTGCGGCTGAGGCNACGGAACGGATTCGTACGTACAACAAAGAATATCAAGATAAACACTCAAAAAAACCGTCGATTTACCAAGAAGGCGAGTATGTGTTAATAAGAGAAACACATNTGAAGCCNGGTGTAAACGCCAAATTAAAGNCTAAGTANAAAGGCCCTTATACCATCCATAAAGTTTTGGGCAACAATAGATATGTAGTCCGGGATATTCCTGGTTTTAATATCACTTCTCGACCGTACGATGCCNTTCTGTCGTCCGATAAATTAAAATCGTGGATAAAACCTGTTCAGCCGACTGGATAAAACTGTAAATATATTATATTATAGTTCTAAGATTAATAGTTAATGTTTAATAGTATTAAGATGCGTTAAAAAGAAAAGAATATACTTACCATGTATGTAAAATCGTAATAAAAAAAACTTACCTTGCGATGTTTAATCAACCTGAAAAGGAGAAAAAAATGTATAAATAAAGAGAAAAAAAAAATATATACATGTATGTGCGAAACTTCGGGACGAAGTTCGATTTCAGGATGNCCGAGCTGTAAGAAATCAGCAAAGCGACGGCGATCGACACGAGGGTTACATGTGGTTGCCGAGTGGCGCGGGGATTCGGGAATGCTCCGGAATCTTCGTTGCCGGAGGGTTACCGCCGGTTGCTCGAGTCTTGCGGCACTCCCGTA
>NW_018021876.1:12562-14513 GCF_002006095.1 Pseudomyrmex gracilis
TCCAAGGGCGCGGTCGCGCTCAAGGCCGAAAAACAGAATCATTTGATATCGTCGTGAGATTCGCGTGATATAACTGAATTGAAAATTTTTGTCGACCTCTACGTGATAGAAAGACTTTCGGTCTTGACTCAAGGGAAAAACATTTGTCGGAAAATCTTACAGTAGGCTGTAAGAAATGACCGGGATAGAAAGAATAAATTTAAACAGTTAATCTTATATTTTAACACAATAAGAAATAAGTTTATTAACACGTGTAGAAAATGTAACTTAGAAAAACAAGAGCTTATAAAAATGCGATAACGACAACGATCTAAACAGCTGGTCTCTCGGAAATGCTCTATCCGGAAAAACATTATTGCTTTCCAGGAAGGCTCGCACGTGAGCGCTGTATCCCGCTCTCGCAGATACCTGCCGAAAAGCGATTGGGCGACGCAATCATCGGCTAACAAAACATGTTTATCAACGCGGCTCACGCGACCTTAAGATCAGCTGTATTTTTGAAAAACAACCGCTAGATAATCTTACACACTTGTATGATCGTTTTTTTAAAGAGAATTTAACAACATGGACATATAAACATAATGGACAGGTATATTTTAAAAATATAATTTAAAAGTACATTTACAAGTATTAGTAGAATATAATATTTACATCTTGTATAGTAATTTAAAGTCTTGGAACATACAATTATTAATAATATTAAAACATTTCAATTTGCGTTATATTTTTTATTAATGATAAGTATGAGTTAACAGTGATACTAATTTACACTTTTTATAATTTTAAAAAACATTATATATACATATATATTAAATGTTCAATATTCTAAAACCTTTTAAATGTTTTTTATGACAGTTAACTGATATAAATAATTAATAAATTATATGCATCTCGAAGTATTTTGTTATTAATAATATTATGTATTTTTTCCAAAACTATAAATCTTGAGAAAGTTTTTCACTTTGTCATACGCGCGCAAAGTACGCAACTTAATCGTGCCTCGTGGTTTGCCTTATAGCCGGCTTGGTGAAAAGGAGACGGAACATATCATGCTACACTATTTCACGTGCGCATACAGGCAGCGGCGGTTCTCGCTTGTGTGCGTAGCATGATGCGTACCACCGAGTTGGTGGGGCTACGCACACAAGCGAGAGAGAGTGGTTTGACAGCGGGAGAGGGTGGCAAGGCAGCGGAAGAGGATGGCGAGGTAAAAGAGGCAGAGAAACAGACTCTTATAATAGAGGAGGGCTACACGCTAATGTTATAAATATAAGCAACTACGGTTAAGTAATTTGTTAATTATAATTTGCTGAAAGAATTATATGAAGTATATTTTAAAAAAGTAGAAGAAACTCACTTATATAGACATTTGGTACTTACAATTTTTTTTATTTATAATTTAAAAATACTATATTTTTATGTACAAACTGCACCAAAAGTTTTTATATTCTCATAGAATATATGAAGTAAACAGAGAAATAATATAAATGATAACATAGTTAAGAGAAAGGATTTAATAAATAATGTTCGTACACAAAGTGAATATAAATAGATGATAGAAAGTTTGTAATTCTGGTTGTGTATTCTTACATATTACAAATGAAAGACTACATATATATAGTTACTTATGTAAGAAGAGAGAGAACATAGAAAAACAGATTTATTTTATGATAATAATGTTTAATATAAGGGATTTAAAGTATGCAGAAAAAAAAATTTATAAAGATAATATATATAATATCTATATAAAAAAGACCATACTTCTGACAGAAATTGTTATATTTATCTTTTTCTCCATGTTTACAGTTTATCTATTCATATAACAGTATTGTAATGTACCATGTATTGTAAGTCTACCATTTTGCAATAAACCGCTTTTATATATCAAGATGTACATTTCCTCTTTTCATGTATATTCTCTATATATTTGTATATGTAGATTCAAATTATA
>NW_018021876.1:14733-32185 GCF_002006095.1 Pseudomyrmex gracilis
GTCCGATATTTTATCTGAAAGTGGAACAACCGACCCTGTATATCTTGAGAAAGCGCATTTCACGTTATCATACGCGACAAGTCTGTACCGACTTGTATACCGACGTGTACATAGCACAAAATAGAACCATGTCCACCGCACATAGCACGGAATAAAACCATGTCCACGCGTGGATATAGCCATACGTATCGACAAGTCGCTCGTGGACATGTCTGCGTAGTTCCAATGTGCACCACTCGTGGACATTCGCTAGTGTACGGGGCGATTTTGCTATGACAGAAACTCTTAGGGCGATGTCCCATTGAGCGGAAATCTATAGCGGAACGGAATGTGCGGAACCAACTCGACCAATCGTAACCACAGAAAAAGCGAAGGAAAGAAAACGGAATGGCTATGATTGGTCGAGCTGGTTCCGCACATTCCGTTCCGCTATAGATTTCCGCTCAATGGGACATCGCCCTTAAGCCTCTTGCACAATGGGCGGAATAGCAATAGCGATAGAAATAAAAAAAGTTTTAAAGAGTTTATATTTAAAAATAAAGGTAGGAACAGTGGAATCTAACATATAAAAATACACATGTATCAATGCAGATCAGAAAATCAGAATAAGCAATAGCGATAAAATTTCCAACGAGTTGGAATTCTGTGTCTACAACTGTGTTATTTCTATCGCTATCGCTATTCCGTCCATTGTGCAAGAGGTTTTATGGCCGTGGTTGCTCTCAGGCTTCTCTCTGGTGTTACACTGGTCTAGTTTCCACCGAAGCATTAATTCACACCTAATGCGGCGTAGAATCAAATTTAAGTCTATAGAAACGCGTCAAATTGCGCTGATTTCGCTTCCGCTTCGATTTATAAGTACTCTACTTCCAATGGAAACGGAACATTAAATTCGATCTGTACCGGAGTGAAACCGAATTGAGGGTACAGTGGAAACTAGACCACTGTGTCACACAGTGTACGACAGTGGCTGCTTTCTTTTTAGGAGACAGACGACACAAGTCGACACAAGAGTCATTCTGTCTTTGTTTCTCACTGAATACTGAACGAAGATAGGATGACTTTTGTGTCTCCTAAAAGGAAAGCAGCCAGTGTTCCGTTGTTGGAAAGCACCCTATATATTTCGACGTCCGATGAGAACGGTCCCCCGGAAAAAAGTCCAAAAAAATAAATCCTGCGTAACTACGCACGTCCAGCCGCTACAATGATCATCTTGTCTCTTTTTCTTCTTCCTTAAGTATTTGTACACGCTCGTAGAAGTCAATGGGTGCTTGCCAACAACGGAACACTGGTCTAGTTTCCACTGAATCCCTCAATTCGGTTTCACTCATAGACTTATATAGGGAGCTTTCCAGCTACGTACACAGGCGACACTGTGTAACACAATGTCCATTAGTGTGAAAAAGAGCATGTCAATGTGTCTCACTTACACTAGTGGACACTGTGTTGCACAGTGTCGTCTGTGTACGTAGCTGAAAAGCTCCCATAATAGATGGAACATTCATGTAAGAAGAGCTAAAGCTTCGTTAAAAGAGACAGAAATAGTCGTGGAGTAGTCCTCTTCTTTTCTAGCAGTGAGTTGATTAGTGGCCGCGGCAGGCCGAGGGAGTGGCCGAGAGCAACGAAGATAGAGTTCGAGAGTCAGTTGAAAGATAGTGATAGTGAAAGATGATAGCATAGACTTGTGAGATGATTGGTCCCCTACCGCTCTTATTGTAAGAGAGAGAAACAACTACTCCAGCACTATTTCTGTCCTTTAATGTTGTCTTCAACTTCGTCATATAAATGTTCCGTCTATTATATGTATAAGTCTATGGTTTCACTCTACCAAAACTGGATACTGATCAAATTTAGTGTTCCGTTTCCATTGGAAGTAGAGTACTTATAGATTGAAGCGGAAGTGAAATCAGCGCAATTTGACAGATTTCCATCGACATTTAATTTGATTCTACGTCACATTAGGTGTGAATTAACGCTTCGGTGGAAACTAGACCAGTGTAACACAGTGTCGACTTGTAGTTGGAACGCTTTTTAGCTTTTAGTTCTCATCGTCAGAGTGCGGAACAATCACTTTACATAAGTCATTTAAGTTTTCCGGTATATATGCGTGAATATGGTATAGTTTAAACTATCGCTAAAAATTAGCCAAAGTAAGTAACTATCGTTGCGGAAGTATCGATTCTCGGTCTTCTTTTCAATAGACAACATAATTTTTAGATTCTTTAGCATATATTTTTGTTATAACAATTCTTTTATCTACATTATATTATATATTATTATATATATTATTATTATATATTTAAAAAAATAAATTATGATACATTAAATTCCATGCATAGAATAAATCATATACATAATACATGCACAAATTACAAATTTTATATCAGATTTTATTTCAGTTTTAATTTATAGAAGTTGAAATTAGATTAGAAAATGGCTTTTATACTGAATAAATTATACTGATGTGTAAATAAATAAACTTACATTCGTCATTAACATCCACATTGTCGTTTGTAAATAAAACATTGTTACTATCCATATATATATTTTTGTTTGTGAAACATTCATGTAAGAGTGCTGTGTCTAATATTGCAATATATGCATTGCAATGTTTGCATGTAAAACCATCTGCTTCAATAATTAGGTAATAAAATTATTATTTAATCATTATTAAAATTGATATTTTTTAATTGCATAATGAAATATAAATATATTGCAGAATTATAGAAGATTAATATTTTAAGGACATCAAGTGACACGAGATCAATTAAAACACGAGAGAATAGTTATGTCAATACTTATTATTACATTTTTATAACAAATAATAAAATAATTTAAAAAATATGTATCACATACTTTCCATGATTAATACGTTCCGAATATAATTTGAAAGCACAGCAGAAAACAGTCTACAAAAGTAGTATTTCATAGAAAAATAAACGGAAAAAAGTTGGTATCCATGGAGTGACACAGTTGAACACAGCATTTTAGCTGTGTACAATTGTGTCGACTTGTGTCGTAGTTGGAAAGTATCGAAGTGTACACAGTGGTCTAGTTTCCACCAGCCGTAGCTAGTCGCGTATCTTTGCAATGAAGCTGCGTTCGGAAACATCACTAGTGTATATTTTATCTTTATTACTCATTATATATAAAACAAAGATAGAATGATGCTTGTGTGTACACGAGTGCTGTTTCCGAACGTGACGTGAGAGACACGAGGCCCGAGAAAGGGAGACGCACGAAGTTCAAATATGGGCATAGATAGTCGAGCGTCATTATGCGCAGGCGCATCTACCAAGTGAGTGCGAGCGAGACAAAGCATTGGAAAGTGAGATAGAAATAACGCGAGAAAGAAAAATGCCCAAGCGTGCTTGAATGTTCACCGCATGCGCACAAAGCAGCTGGACCTTGCGCGAGAGAGAGGCTACTATATTGTCTGCACCGTAACATTTGAGCTTCAGGTCGGCACCGTACTAGCAATATAGAAGTATTATATATATGGTTTCCACCGAAACCCTCAATTTGGTTTCATTCCGGTACGGACATAGAGCTTATACTCATGTAGAGGCCATGCGAGCGCAAAGAGGATCGACAAAGAGAGATATATTTTTCTGTTTCAATTGTGGCCACTTCTTATAGAAGAGATTAACAGAAAACACGGAGTGGGGGAACAGTTGAGACAAAATATATCTAAATATATCTCTTTTTGTCGATCCTCCTGGCGCGGCCCTCTCTATGGTTAGCATATAGACAGAGCCTCTCCATGAGTATAAGCTCTATGGGTACGGATTAAATTTAGTGTTCCGTTTTCATTGGAAGTAGAGTACTTATAGATCGAAGCAAAAGCGAAATCAGCGCAATTTGACAGGTTTCCATCGACTTAAATTTGATTCTACGTCGCATTAAGTGTGAATCAATGCTTCGTTGGAAACTAGAACAGTGTTAGGGAGAAGTCAGATAGTGCGAAACGTGCGTAATGCGGCACTGTCGGAACGTTCGTGATTGGTTGTGACTTGATTGCAGAATCGACGGAATCAAGGAGCAAGATCGAAACAACCAAAACTATCGCGATACCGGGCTAACTCAAATTACAAGTTCCGAATTGGAAACAGTTTGACTGTAGATAGGAGTAAACAATTGTAAAATTCGTGTCTAGATTGCGGCATTACGTTGAATAGAGCGCCGTACTGTGATAAAGTGTAAAGGTGATAGGGATTGGGTCAAATAAAATAAATTTACCAATATCATTAGTCAGAGTGATATTTTATTAAACATTTGCATCCAAAATCCGTAACCGCACGCATTATCAAGGTCGGATGACCTGATTGGTCGGTACATACCGCGTATCAACGACTGGAAGCTGAGTGGCCCGTACTAGCCAATAGGCAGAGCGGGGAGTTGGCACAAACGGATTCGATTGATTACACTCTTAAGAGGATATATCGATAACAGCAAGACGGATTCGTCATGGCTGGCAGGTAAAATGTATCGCGCCAATAAGAAGTAAGTGGAGCGAGTTTGAAAATAAGCGGAAAGGTGAAACCGGGTTAATTAGTTACTCGCTGATAACTATACGAAGAACCAGGCAAGACCTAGTGCTCAAGCTACGAGTAACACCGAATCAGGCGAGATATCACAATTTGACCCAAGTAAGTCAATAAATTTCAAACTTTGTCGGGGGCGTAGGAATAAACCGACTGGCGACCGTGAAAAAATAATTGGAATAAAAGAATAGGCCGCGTTGCACCCGAGTGCAACTCCGGTTACAGCAGGCCGCTGATCTCGAGGAATTAACTAATAACGTAAAGGTCTATCTGCTTAAGACGCAGATGCAGGTCGCAGTGCGACCGACGGCGAATAGTGAACAAATGCAACTACTCCGAGAGATCCGGGAGTTGCAGAGACGCGCCTTAAGGTCGGACGCCGACAGCAGCGACACAGGCGAGCAACGGGGAAACAGCGAGCAAGAGGCAATACAGGCGCAGGCGCAGTTGGAAGCAATCATGGCGTACATTCGGGAGCATAATGTTCAGCAAGGGGAAACCTCCGAGTGTACCACCATTGAGAATGATGATCCATGGTGGGAGAAGAAAAAAGATTAAAGATAAAAGAGAAAAACAAATCATAATAAACAAATTTAGTGGTGGGATTAAGAGAGTTAAAATTATTAATGTTAGTATTTGGATAATAAGTAGAAGGATTAAGGATATTACATGATTATTATTAATATAATTATTTTTATTATGATAAGATCTGTTTATTTACAATAAATGAGAATATAAGTATAATGAGTGTTATCGTGATCATACACGTTACTAGGTTTGTTGTTTCGCAAGTAAGAGTTTATTTTTCCTTAATATGCGTAGTAATAGTACGTTACGAGCGTTAATGTTATGAGTGTTACGAGGAGTATGTTTACGCGATTATTATTATTATTATTATTATTATTATAATATTATTATTATTATTATTATTATATTATTTTAATATTATTAGTATTATATTATTATTATTATTATATTATTATTATTATTATATTATTATTATTATTATATTAGTATTATTATAGACCATGGTGATTTACGGTTACTAGACGTTTCACGAACATTCCACGAATTTTACATTAATTCGGTTAACGTTATTATTATTATTATTATTAACGAAACAGGGACCAAAGAGCATAAGAATTAATATTATCAATATCGGCACCGCGACAATACAGGAACCTGCCCGAAAGTTCTGGAAGACAAACGAGATGCGGGAAAAACAACAACAAAAGATCTCCGGGGAAATCCAGAATATTCAAATACAAGCAAACACTCGAAAGAGCGAGAAGATGGCTGGAGTGGGGTAGCCTATGGATAAAAGGCCAGGCCCGACGCAGAGAAGAGGAATTTGTCGTTTGATAGCCGAGAGTAGCGTAAAGCGAAAGAAAAGAATCGTGTAACGGGAATCGGGGTACCATCGCGATTATTCCCGAGTCAAAAGTTTACAAAGTAGCGGCTCGTTAAATTACACAGTAAATAGGAAATAGTGATATTAACCACCGGGGCAGCGTAGCGAAAAAAGTTGTTAGCGCGTAAAAGTAAAAGAGGAATTGACCATTCACGTTTGTTAAATCAGTCAATCGACTTACGTGATTGGTCAATTCTGCGAGATCAGCGACCTGCTGTGACCGGAACTGCACTTTCTACACGTATGCCACTGTACTTTCTATAATACTGTCCTATCTTTTTCACGGTCGCCAGACGGTTTATTACCTATCACCGACAAGGTTTTAATGTTTCCTGAATTTGTTTAATTACGTACCGCTTTCTACTGATTCCACTTTCACCCTTCTCAAGTGAATTCTTTCACAACTCTGTAAAGCGTGATTTCTCGACTGTCGAATTTTGTATTTCGTTACCAGCTTATTATAATGCGATACATGCATACTTACCTTAATGTCTCAGGTCAAAAATACCTTAGGTAGGTTAATAATGCTCTGACCAATCGGCTACTTCGCCCTGACCCGACCAGTTCACCGCTGATTCGTCTTCCGCACTGTGGACGTTTCCGCCTTAATGGTGATTCACGGCCACTTGTGCTCCCGGTGTCTTAAGCTTCGCTTTCCGTCTCGCCGCGCTGCCTCAACCAATCTCATGGCCCGGTTTGGACAACGGCGCCATATCCGGATAGGAAATCAACTGACCACCAGATCACGAATGTTTAAATAAATTCTTTATTTTTTGAACTGTTTTACAACTGTGTATAAACCACTTTTTAGGCTCCCATAATGTACTTGTACGCGCTAACAACTTCTTTCGCTACGCTGCTCCGGTGATTAATATCACTATTATCTATTTACTGTGTTATTTAACGAGCCGCTATTTCGTAAACTGGTGACTCGGGAATAATCGCGATGGTATCCCGATTCCCGTTACACGATTCTTTCCTTTCGCTTTACGCTACCCTCGGCTATCCAACGACGACTTCCTCTTTTCTGCGTCGGGCCTGGCCTTTTATCCTTAGGCTTCCCCACTCCAGCCATCTTCTCGCTCTTTCGAGTGCTTGCTCGTATTTGAACATTCTGGATGTCCCCGGAGATCTTTGTTGTTGTTTTTCCCGCATCTCGTTTGTCTTCCAGAACTTTCAAGCAGATTCCTGTATTGTCGCGGTGTCAATATTGATAATATTAATTCTTATGCTCTTTGGTCCCTGTTGTTTTATTGATGTTTTCGTTAATAATAATAATAATCATAATGTTAACCGAATTAATATTTGTGGAATATTCGTGATTAATATTCGTGAGACGCCTAGTAACCGTAAAATCGCAATAGTCTGTATAATAATAATAATCGTGAATATAATCATTGTGACACTCATAACATTAGTACCCGTAGTAATACTACGCATATTAAGAATAAATAAACTATTAACCACAAAACAACAAATCTACTAACGTGTATGATCATGATAATACTCATTATGCTTATAATTCTATTTATTGTAAACAAACCAACCTTATCATAATAACAATCATAATAATAATAATAATCATGGATAATGACCGTAATTTTTCTGCTTATCATCTAAATACTAACAATAATAATTATAATTCTCTTAATTCCACCACCAAAATTTGTTAGTTTATTATGTTTCGCTTTTTTTTCCTCTAATCTTCTTTATTCTCCCACCATGGGTCATCGTTCTCGATGGTGGTACATTCGGAGGTTTCCCCTTGCTGATTATTATGCTCCCGAATGTACGTCATGATCGCTTCCAACTGCGCCTGCGCCTGTATTGTCTCTTGCTCGCTGCTTCCCCGTTGCTCGCCTGTGTCGCTGCTGTCGGCGTCCGACCTTAAGGCGCGTCTTTGCAACTCCCGGATCTCTCGGAGTAGTTGCATTTGTTCGCTATTCGCCGTCGGTCGCACTGCCACTTGCGTCTGCGTCTTATGTAGATAGACTTTAAGTCAATTGGCTGATTTGACAAACGTGAATGGTCAATTCCGCAAGATCAGCTGTCCTGCTGTGACCGGAACTGCACTTTCCGCTCGTATGCTGCTGCACTTCCTACCTCACTGTCCTATCTTTTCCACGGTCGCCAGACGGTTTATTCCCTTTCACCGACAAGGTTTTTAATATTATTTGAATATACTTAATCACGTACCGCTTTAATTATCACCACTTTCAACTTTCGCTTGGATTCTTTTACGCTGCGACTCGCCTTTTCGACTGTCGATTGTTTGAATCCTGTTATCAGCCCGTATAAATGTGATACATGGATACTCACCTTGAACCTCAGGTCAATAATACCTTAGTTCGGTTGATAATNATCTGACGAATCGGCTACCTCGTCTGGACGCGGCGAGATTGTCGCTGATTCGTCGGCTGCCCAANGGACGTCTCCGCCTTAATGGTGATTCGCAGCCACTCGTGCCTCCGGTGTCTTAATTTCGTTTCCGTTTCCTACGCGCTGCCTCAGCCAATCATCCGGCACTGTTTGGACAACGGCGCTAATTCCGGATAGGAAATCGATTGACCACCAGNTCCGTTTAAGCAATTTCTTTATTTCTTAAATTACAGAAACAACTATTTACACCACTTTCTTGGCCTTTGTTACGCACTAACAAAACTTTNGCTTTCTTGCCCGGTGGTTAATAGCGCTCTTTACTATTTATCGAATAATTTTACAAGTCGTTATTTTACAAATATTACGACTCGGGAATTATCGCGACTGGTACCCCGATTCCCGTTACACGGTTCTTTTCCTTCGCTTTCGCTACTCTCGGCTGTCCTGCGACGACTTCCTCTTCCTTGCGTCGGGCCTGGCCTTTTATCCTTAGGCTTCCCCATTCCAGCCATTTTCTCGTTCTTTCGAGTGTTTGCCAGTATTAGAACCTTCTGGACTTCCCCGGAGATCTTTGTTGTTGTTTTTCTTCGTATTTCGTTCGTTTTCCAGAATTTTCGGGCAGGTTCTTGTTTTGTCGTGGTGCCGATAATAATAATAATTACCGAATTTATGTACTGGTGTGGAGCCTTCGCGAAGCGCCTAGTGATTGTAATTCCTATCACTACTCCTTACATACTAGTAATGATAATAATGATAACAAGAATAATCATAATAATGATAATAACAATAATAATAATAATCATCATCATAATCATAATAATAGTAATGATGATGATGGTAATAATACTACTAATAATAATAATAACACTAACACTCATAATAATAATAATAACAATAATAATGATAATAATGCTAATAACACTCGTGACCATATTTAAACGACCTACTCTCTTAATTATCTACCAACGAACCTCGTTACGTGTATAGTCATAATAACGTTTGTTATGCGCATATTTTATTTATTGAAAAATAAACAATATTTATTATAATAAAAATACTAATAATAACCATAAAGTCCATCACCTAAATTTCTTTATCCCACCACCATATTTATTTATTTNTTATTTTTTGTCCTTTGTTTTCCTTCTCTCAGTCCTCTTTATTTTCCCACCATGGATCATAATGATCGATGGTGGTACATTCGGAGGTTCCCTCTGGCTGCACACTATGCTCCCTAATGTACGCCATTATGGCTTCTAGTTGCGCCTGCGCCTGCATTGCCTCTCGATCGCCGTTCTCCTGTTGCTCGCTCGTGTCGCTGCTGTCGGCGTCCGACCTTAAGGCGCGTCTCTGCAACTCCTGGATCTCCTGTAACAATTCGATCTGCTCCCTATTCGCCGTCGGTCGCACTGCGACCTGCGTCTGCGTCTTATGTAGAATGGCCTTTACGGTCTTAAGTAATTTTATGTGTAATGGCCTTTAGCTGGTTAACAGTCCAGTATTGAGTATTCAGTATAACATAGAATCTGTACTGATTATATGTATTGTAGAATGCTTTTAACATTTATTAAGTTTTTTGTACTTTGTATATCTATTAATATTTCTATTACCTTTATTTATTCTAAAGAGAATTTAAGTTATGAGTGTATTTTAGGATCAAAAACTCCGTATAGATGCGTAGCTAATTATGATGATTCAAAACTTAATTATCCAGGTAATAATAAAGTAATTATTTACAATACGTTAAGCTCAAATATCAATAAATTTGCTCATTTGATGTAATTTTGCATAAAATAACTGAAAAAGCGTTGCTCTGCCTTAGAAGCTGAGTTATTAAACGGATGTTTAGGTTAGAAAATCTGTCACTGCGAGAGATTATTAGCAGAACCGAACGTTTAGTAAAGACCATTGTACATAAAAAAGATTTAATCGTTATCATAAAGTCGTAAGCAATTCAACTAAGTATAGATCAGTATTATCTTATATTAGCTACAATGCTGGCTTGTGATTGATACGTTTGCTTACATTACAATTATGAGTAAAATTAGAATAGCTTTAAATGCTTTGCAATTGTTGTTTATCAGTGGCAGATATTCTCATATTTATAATAGATACAGAGTAAAATGCTAATCATAAACAATAAGCGCAAAGTGCTAGATTCTGCTGAACGCGATTAATGTAGCGACAGTAGCGTGCGCTAACATATAAATGCGTTATAGTTAACAATTGAATGTCGTGAGAGTCATCAATGATTGGCGATGCCAAACTTAATACAAACACAATTCAAGTAAATGACAAAAAAAGGTAAGAACAGGCGCCAAGTACACGCACGACACGTATTGTATTTAAATTAAAAATCTTAACTCAAACTGTTTTTTATTATTATATTTTTTATTTATACAAAGATATATATTTAAGTCAGTTTTTATTTTATGCAAAAAATTCTTTCTCTATAAAACTTGATTTACAAAATATTATATACTGCAAAACATTTGAAAATGTTTTTCGGGTTTGGACGGCGTTAGTGTCATTTGTATACCGACGTTTTGATATTATTTCTAGATAGCACATGAACCCAGCAAACACAAAATATAATTGCTAACATGGTAGTAACGTATAATGTAACAGTTGTTATACCTGATTTATATTGAGATTATATACTTTTCTCTTATTTATACAATATAACTCTGTAATGAAATAATTATATAGTTTGTTATTTACTGACAACAAGGTAACAATAATGTATATGTAATGTAACATGTTATATGACAAATTTTATGTCTGCATTACTGTAATGCGACAATTTATATAGATATAATCGAGTGATTTATTGGTGAATAGAATTTGAAGATTTTATATAAAAAAAAAGATATGTATGGTTGTGGAAATATATATTGATAAAAACAAGGATGTGATACGTATGGTTGTGGAAATATATATTGATAAAAACAAGGATGTGATACCTTTAGTACAAATCAGTATAGAAAGTGAAGTGAAAAAGAATAATCTCGTGATGTATATTTTATAAACATGTTATCGTCAAAGTCCGAAACACGGTCGTTCCTAGAATTAACTGGTCAATGCGGAATCAAGCGTCTTGATCAAAGCCCAAATGAACATTTGAGACGTATAAAATATTTCGTTTGTATCATATATTATTGTACACATGTGAGCGAACACTTCCTCCTCGTAAAAACCTAACTTAAGTAATCTATTCTATAATGTCACTGCAATAGTAGCGTACAATAAAAAGTAAGTACGCTAAAAAAACTATTTTAGGCTTTGACCAAGACGCTTGGTTGTTTCGCGCATTGACCAGTCAATCTTAGGAACACCCATGCTTCGGCCTTTGACCAATTTTTTAATAGTTATAGTACTATTTTATAACAAATAAAAGAATAATTATATAACAATCTCAATAATAATTTATATCGCAGTTATATACAATTTTAGTACTCTTTATAATTGTTATATAACCTTTCAGTTACTAACCTAACAGTAATATAATATTTTAGTAACATGTTATAGTCAGATAATATAACTGCAATTTGGTATGAGTGAGAAATTACAACTAACGTGAATGTTACATGTAACGAACACGTTATATTGTTACTTTCCGTTTTATTACGGCAATTATTACGTTTATGTATCTGTGTTTGCTGAGAATATCCATAGGATATCTAGTTCGAATTCGGATATTAGGACGTTCATTGAGTGTCCGAATAAAATCAAATGGACGTTCAGTGGATGTCTTATGGACATCCATTTTTCACACTTTCAGTTGTCCATTCATTGATAATTATTTAAATTTGGGGCTTACTCACCGATTTGGATGAGCTTGAAATATGTTATCAAAATCAACATTCTGACAAACTTTTCTTTATACATGTTACCGCCGCTCGGCCTTAGTTTTCAAGATATTCGCAAAAGAAGTTTCGTAAATGAATTCTTTGTTTTCCAACATCGTATCGATTTGTGAAGTAAATATGTTGTTTGTATAACACCTGTAGGCAAGGAGGCTGCGCCTCTCCGCAAGGGAAGGAGCGAATCCACTCTCCTTGCTCCCTCCGACTAGATCTAACTCAAACCAATGTTAGGAAAAACTTAACTGAAATTAAGTTATTTTTTTTCGGGAGAAGAAAAAAAATCTTACCACTTTTCCCGAAAAAAAACTTAATTTCTGTTAAGTTTTTCTTAACATTGGTTTGTGCGCACAGTCTCCCCCTGCTTACACGTGTTATACAATATATTTACTTCAGAAATCGACACGATGTTGGAAAACAAAGAATTCATTTGTGAAAGTTTTTTTTGGAAAAAACTTAAAAACTAGAGTTTTGCAGCGGTAACATGTATAGGGAAAAGTTGTTCAGAATAACATCCTTAACAACATATTTCAAGCTTATCAAAATAGGTGAGAAAACCCCTAATTTAAATAATTACCTATTTATTTTCCAAAAACAGACCTAAAAAGGATAATATTACTGTAATGTCACGGTAATATTAAAATGTCCATCGAAATGCACAGTAATATGGTGATAAAAAATACGATGATATAAAAAAACCACTAGCATATCGCCTTGTGGAAAGAGAAGTACTTCGAAATTTCACTTGAATTAATCTTTGGGAGCCTGATTCAGATTGCTGATCAAATGATTAACTCGATTAAATTTAAAGTACCAATCCCGGAAAAAATCTTAAGATGAGATTTTAACTCGAGACCTCCATACTCGCAACTCTTGCACTCAGTCAGCGAGACCACTTGGTTCTTTCTAAAATGCAATTATTTTTATTTACTTATTCTCAAACTATCCTACACATTTAATTTATTATCTAAATTATTATTCTACTAAAAATATTGCAGAGTAATGTACCTGTAACAATAAAGAAAATAGTTTTTTTATTACTATTAAATATAATTTAAAATACCTTTTTACAATGTAAACAAATTTTTTGTTAACACATATACTGATTATTATAGTCAATTCTTAATATATATATATAGCAAATGAAATATGACAATATGTATACACAATTAAATGTATCATTGTTATTACAATATATAATAATAATACTTATATAGTAAAAATGTTATACACAAACAAAGTGATTTTTGTTGATATAATATAATGAAAAATTAAAGCGTTTATGTTTAAAACAAAAATTGTAGGATTTTTGTAACAATGTAGCAAAAGATATATGTATCATATTATATATGATTAAAATACAATGCGACTTGCCAAATAGTAAATGATTTCTCTAACGTTCATAGGATATAATAAAAACATATTTGATATGTAATCCTGCTACTTGAGATGCAATACAATATTATCGTAATATTTCAGTATTATATATATAAATGTAGTTTATTGATAATATTACTGTATAATATTATATTATAATATCCAATATAACTAATATATTTTGCAATATTATTACTGGAATATTTCTGTAATATTATGTGCTATGTAGGTATCGCATCATTTTAATTTTATCGTTTATTTGACAAAAACAAAGATAGAATGGTGCGATAGCGCTGATAGCACGCTTCCCGAACTCGCTCATTCTTATTTCAAGATCGTACACGTGATAGATAAATAAAGAATTCCCTTTGTTACAATATATCTGTCAGTCATAAATAGGGGTAACATGTATATACAATTACTTTTTTTAAAATATATAACAGTTTTTAATGATGTGTAAAAGTCACTTAATAATTTTTATAAAGTTGTAGAAATATGAAAATAAAATTAATTGCAAATGGACCAATTGGTCATTAAAGGACGTCCGAAATCGGACATACGATGAATGTCTAATTCATGTTCGCGGACGTGCGACCATAAAATGGACATAGAACAAACATCTATAGGACATCTTATCTTAAATTGAGTATCAGGCTGCTCTTAAAACCCTGGTGAAGTGAGCTGAAATGTTCACGAAACGTCGGTATAAAAATGACACTAACGCGATTTAAACCCAAAAAACATTGTCGAATGTTAATACAACACACCGCGAAAGCAAATATCACTACAAAATATTCTTTCTCTAAAAATCTGTTTTACAAAAAAAGTGATATCAAAAAGTAGTACCAAGTAAACTTTTGTACATTATTATATTGAAAAACAATATACAATAAAAAACAATAGAATACAAAACCAATATACAATAACATACTTGTGTCAATAATAAGAGTACGCCTTAAGTTTTTTTCGTGATTATTAACTAATCTTGAGTACATAACTATGTATTTTTATAAGATTATAGTTGTTACTAGAACACAAAAATGCAACAAAAACAATTTTTTTTTAATATAAAAAATATTTAATGCAAAAAAGCTTAGCGCGGCTGTATCTTTATATCCAACTATAATGAACTGAAATTATTTCTTTGTGCGGCAGTCTAATATATAATAACTACTCAATAGTTTTTGTTTTAATGTGAAATATATGAAATAAATTGTAAATAGCTGCAAAGCACGCGCGTGCGCGTAGGATATGTCTATCTGCACTTTGTAAATAGCCTGTACGCGAACGTAAGATATGTCTGTCAGGTTTTTGATGCAGCCGGTACACATTTTTTGTATTTAATAGTTTTTATATTTTGAAAAATATTTTTTTGTTACACCTCTGTGTTATAGTAATAACTATACTCTTACCAAAATACATATTTATGTACTTAAGATTAGTTAATAATCACGGAAAAACTTAAAACGTAGTCTTACTATTGACGCAAGTATGTTATTGTAAATTGTATTTCTATTCTATATTGCTTTCTATTGTATAATTGTTTTTCAATATAATAACGTACAAACGTTTACTTGATACTACTTTTTGACATCACTTCTATTGTAAAACAGGTTTTTAAAGAAAAAATGTTTTGCAGTATTTAATATTTTGTAAACTAGGTTTTATGGAGAAAGAAGTATAGAGAAGTTTCTTGTATAAAATAAAAACTGACTTAAAGTTTTTTTGTATAAATAAAAAATAATGTAAAACAGTTTGAGTTAAGATTCTTAATTTAAATACATTACGCGTGTACTTGCGCTTGTTTTTACCTGTTTTTGAAAAGGTAAGTGTTTTGAGATACACATATTTTGTAGTATATACGTTATAGTTTAGAAAATACATCTAGATGGAAAAAAAATTCACATTATCAACTAAGTTTCAAAACGGTTTACTTAAAAAAGTTATATCCTCCGAGAAAAAATGCCATCTTTATTTCACTATGCGCCGTGTCGCAAAACGTCACGTCGCAAGAAACTTTGTCAAAACGATTGGTGCTATTGAAGGTGTTGCCAGCGCGAATAACGCGAACCACTACAGTGCCTTTTGATTATCTCTTTCTTTCTCTAACTCACACTTTTTGTCTTTCTTTCTTTTTTCTTCTTTCAACGCGCTTGTATATGTATGCCATCTGATAGCAGGCATACGAACATGCACACAATTTGGTCACACGACAACGATAATGACGACCATAATGACGTTTTTGAATGTAAATTTCACAAACATTTTTGTTTATTTTCTATTATTTCCGTTCAGAAGACACAGAGCAAAAAAACGCAACAATACTTTTTTTAAAATGTTTTATTTTGAAGCGATTAAGACCAAAACGAAATTGATCGGTTCAGTCGTTACTGAAATATTGCTTTGTGAAAATCTCCACTCTTTTTCATTATCTGAATTTCGCGTACAAAAGACACGGTCTTTTTGTACGCCTCGCGCAGTTTCAACGCCACTTCGTTGCGCGTGAGCTTGGCGCAAAGCACTACTGTGCCTCTTGATACTTCTAAAAGTTTCAATATTATTATCGTTACAAAAATGTAAAGAAACTAATGCACTATAAAACATGTCAAAATAGTTTTATTTAAAATCATACACGTTAAAATGGATTTAGACTTGTGTATCATCGTATCATCATAGTGTATCATGATTACGTGTCATAATTAAGCTAAGTGTGGACAAAGTGTCATATTGTGTCTGCGTACCGTACCTGTACTCAGCGTATCAAATTGATACGCCGTTACGATACGATCATGATCCACTGGAATCGGTATTTTACCGAAACATCAAAGAAATGTTATATGATACGGATACAATCAGTGTGGACGCGATCCACACCGACGTATCGATCCTACCTTAATTTTATCCTAATCTGACAGCATGACTTGTTTAGTCGTGTTGCTTCGTATCTGGCTTCTTAATATTAAGTCACGTAATAAACTTGAGCCAGTGAACTGCTTTTATCCACCATCGCTGTGTTCCTCGTTTATTTCTTTAATAAATAATGAAAAATGTAGCTAGCAGCAACTACGGCGAGAGACATTGTCACCGCAACAGACACCGTAGAATTAAAGATACGGATGTATGGCTGATGGAAAATTGAAAATCAAATACAGGTACAAGATACGAGTTGAAAACAAGACCTTGGCATATCAAGCATAACTAATGTACAATTATTTGTATCATTATAATACGCAATCATGATACGATACGATGATGCGACACAAGTCTGGACCCACTTTTATATGCGCATGTTGCAATGTGGAATTTTTTTTTACTATTTGATGATATTCGACGGCGTTTATAATGAGATGGTGAAAATGAATTGTTAGATGAATTACTTGAGACACAATCTTCATAAGAAGATATATTAATTTTAAGGGCTATTTAAATATTAAAAATAGGAAATAAAATGCAAAAATTAATGTAGCGTGTAGAAATATAATGGATATTATTACCTACACTGAGAAAAAAATATTATTAACTCAACTAAATGCGTTTAGTTGGCAGCAGTTTGTTATCTGAAATACTTGTGATTTTAATTCAAGTATATGGTAAGAAAAATAACAAATCCATATACGTTGAATCAACAATATTAGTAATAAACATATTTAATTTACTAAACCATGAATTGTTCTGTCGAACATAATATATGGTAATTTCAAATAAAAATTACTGATAAGAAAATAAAATACGCAATACTCAATTACTTTAATTGAATTTAATCTGAATTTATTTGTACTAAATATTTAGTCTAATCAAAGTGCTTATTATTAAAGGAGACAAAATATTGCGTTGTTTTACAACATATGTTAATCATCTTAGTTAAATATAATTTATTT
>NW_018021877.1:0-2403 GCF_002006095.1 Pseudomyrmex gracilis
ATTTCTTTTAATTTTTGCATATGTGTTGGTATCAGATAGCATTATTTCCATGTCTTGAATGTAAGTATCTCTGTCCATTGCAACTACTGTATTACCCTTATCAGCTCTAGTAAAGATGATAGAAGGATGACGTCCAATGAAAGAAGTAGTGATTTTTAAAGCGTTATTAATGTCATCATCATATTCTGTTTTTTCAAAAACGGAACATCTCATTTGTTTTAGGGTGGAAACAAACCTACTGCGACTTTCTATTTTTTTGTTGTTAGCTAGATGTTTTATGTTACATTCGAAATTTTTGATTAATTTAAAAATTAATTTTAAATTATTTATAGATGGAAGGCTGAAATTCTCACCTAATTGCAACAAGCCTATGACCTCGTTAGGAATGTGAGTATTGGTGAGATTGATGAACCAATTTTTTCGATGTTCTAAAAACAAGCTAGGTTTGGAGTTTGAATTGAGATGTATGTTAATTGTGTGTGTGACCAAATCTTGAGGAGAAACAGAGAAGGAAAATTCGGAAGAAGGATGTGTGAAAAATTGGTTCGAAGTAGATACTGTAGATGGTTTTTTTCGGGTAGACGCAAAGTAGGTTAATGTTCTGTTTTTAATCCTGTCATTTTTTTGTCTCAACTACTCAAACTTGTTCATCATCCTTCTCTCTTCGCGGTAATGAAAATTATCTAATTTACGTAACTGAGTGACAAAAAAATCGCTGTAATTCTTATACGGTAGCTTATGTGTTATAGTTCTATTAGTTTTTAAAATGTCATTGTATACACGGTTACGATATTTATACAAGTCTGTGATCTCAAGATTCGGAACGCTAAGAGTGAACGCTTGTTGTCAAAGACACAAGCCAGTTTGTGATTGCGCAAAGTCACTCGTGGAAAACAACAAGAGCGGTGATGTAAATGTTGTGGAAGTAACTTGTGTTTTTTGCAATAATTGAGAAAATTAATTCGGTTATGTATCTTAACAAGTTCTCTGTTTAAATTGATCCATTGTTTAAGTTTGATTACTAAAAAAGATCCGTATTAGATACGAATAAATGTAAAAAAAGACATATGATAGTCAATGTTTCGCATTCTTCCGCCAGCGAGAATTTCAAAAATATAATGAAAACGATGATTAGCTCCAGATAATTTATAATAGTGTGGTTAAGGCAGTTAGAGCATAACACCGGTGTGGATGTGTAAATGTGTAAGAAGTTGATTTATTTAACATGAGTGAGTATAAATAAACGTTTCGACCTTCTTTTTCTTATCAATATAGTCTACAATAAAAATAAAAAATAAAAACTTGATAACGCGGATGGTAACGCGGATAGGAATCTCTCAGAAAAACTGTTAATGTAAGGCATTACAAACTAGTAGGTGTTTTCTTATTCTGATTATCTCTAGTCAAGAATTTATGTAGGTCATTATTTTTTAAAAATTGTGTTTGAGTCTTTGTTTAAGAATATTAAAAATGAAGTCAGGAAGATAATTATTGTCAAGTAACATTTTAAAAATATAGTCAAAGTTTGTGTAACATTTTCTCTTACTAATTTTTGGCGACCAATAATTTTCACCTACTAGTTTGTAATGCCTTACATTAACAGTTTTTCTGAGAGATTCCTATCCGCGTTACCATCCGCATTATCAATTTTTTATTTTTTATTTTTATTGTAGAATATATTGATAAGAACCTAAAAAGAAATTCGAAACGTTTATTTATACTCACTCATGTTAAATGTCGAGAAGGGTCGGGTGATTAAGAATAAGTTCTCCACTTGAACTTATATTATTCTCTTTATTTCTCCTGATCTTTACAATGTTTCTTACACGGCTGTACCTCACTGCGGTAAACTCTCCGGCTTGCGGTGCTACACAGTGAGGTAGCAGTCCTAACACGGTCTCTCCTCTGCTTCATCCACGCGATCGATTTATAGTAATCGATCGCGCTGATTCAGCAGGCCCACCGGTCCTAGCAACGGCCGTGCTAGTTACCGGTGCCGGTGTCGACACATGCTGCGTTTGCACTTTACACAACGCGGCGATGTGTCGCGCCCTGTGGCAATCAGCAGTTCTTCCTAGAACTGCTGCCTTCCTGCTACCTAACTAGGTCATTGAGCAATGACAGTGATGTGTCATCACAATGCTCAATGGCCTCATCTTAACTTATCTTTTAATACAAAAATTGGCGCACAACATTTCCCCTCTTCCGGGAAAAAGGAAAATGTTCGTAACATTTTCCGTTACAACTTTTCTTTTGTTTAAAAACTACTTGTGCACAATTTTTGCATGTTACTTACAACTTTACAACACTTGATTGTGATCATTACAATCTTACAATACTTGATTACAACATTTGATTACAACATTTGATTACACTACGTGACACTTACAACGCTACCGTTTC
>NW_018021877.1:3925-21036 GCF_002006095.1 Pseudomyrmex gracilis
GCAAAATTCTCCGCCTTTGCGAACTATCGTTACGTTTCCGCATGTTTCCTGCGTATCTCTTAACATGCGTTCCGCCTGTTCTACTCGCGTGTATACCGTAGATACGTCTAACCTTACGACTAATCTCCACTTTTCGCTGACGTGGAGTATCGTTCCGTACTTCTCGTAGTACATGCCGAGATTGTGTTGAAACTTTCGTATGGTGTATCCTTGATTCCCGGCTCCACTCCATGCGACGCAAAAGGTAAGTACTACTACTTTTATTAACAACATTTTTCCTGCAAGCAAAATGTTTTATACAATACGCCTTACAGTTTACTTTTATCGGGAACGGTGTCGCCTAACAGGTGGAACCGCGAGCGTCGGTCGTACACCGAGTTCGTAACTCTGTCACCTAAGCTCTTTTATTATCGCTTATTTTAATTCTAGGACTTACATTTGAGACGCCTTGCTGTCTTTTGCACCTCGGACCATGGCTCTTCACGACAACGAGCACCAGTATCGCGTTTGTTACCGACTTAGTAACAACTGTGTGCGATTGTTTTTTGTGTTTTGTGACAACCAGTGTAAGTGTTTGATTACGGAATTTCCAAGTGTGCCCTTTCTCTTTCCTCAAAAAAAAATTTTTTGAGATATTTATTTCCGCTATTTGTCACCGGTAACGGTCCGACAATATAAAGCGCGCATTTTTCGAAAGGCTTTTTCGGCGTATCCGTAATTACTAGCGGTACTTTTATTTTCCGCGACAACTTATTCTTCTGGCAGGACTCGCATTTCAAAATATAATTCTCCACATCGCTTGTCAGCTTAGGCCAGTCGTACTTCATTCTTACTCTTTTTATTGTACGTGCTATTCCTTGGTGTGCGCCCACCGGTGAATCATGATACTCGTACAGTATCTGTCTCTTTTTCTCTTCGGTTAGCTCTTGCCTCTCGCTCTTCTCTTCCTTTGTTTTCTCGCTCTCCTTCGCTTCGCACGTGCATGCTTCCGCGGGAGCTCTACTCAGCGCGTCCGCGTTGGTATTCGCCTTCTCTTTTTTATGCATGATCTCGTAGTCATACTCTTCCAATTTTAACCGCCATCGCACGAGCCGCGATCCTGGGTCCTTTACGTTAAAAAGCCACACCAGTGCCTTATGATCGGTGATAATCTTGAACCTCGTTCCGTATAAATAAGGCCTGAAATGCTTTACTGCCCACACAATCGCGAGTAACTCTTTTTCTGTCGTGCTGTAGTTTCGCTCGGCTTTATTCAATACTCGGCTCCCGTATGCCACCGGCCAATCCTGACCTACCGCACCTTGCGATAGCACCGCGCCGACCGCGTAACCCGACGCGTCGGTTGTCACGATAAACTCCTTGTCGAAGTCCGGATACGCGAACAATGGGGCACTAATTAACTTTTCTTTCAAACTTTCGAACGCTTGCTGTTGCTCGTGCCCCCACACGAACGCTTCTTCTTTCTGCAACAATCGTGTCAACGGCGTTGCTATTTTTGAGAATTGGTCGATAAACTTTCTGTAGTATCCTGCCAGACCAATGAACGCCTGTATATCTTTCGCCTTTTTCGGAACCGGAAATCCCTTGACCGCTTCTATTATCGACGGATACGGCGATATACCCTTTTCAGTGATTACGTGCCCTAAATACGCGTGACCTCGTTGCGAAAAACTTCGCACTTATCCGGCTGCAACTTTAAATTGTACTTTCGCAACCTGTCGAATACCTCTCGTAGCCGCTTGCTGTGCTCTTGCAAGCTTGCACCGTGTATCACGATGTCGTCGAGATACACGAAACACTTGATACCCTGTAGTCCTATCAGGACCGAGTCCATTAACCTTTGAAACGTCGCCGGCGCATTTTTCAATCTAAAAGGCATTCTGTTATACTCGTAGTGACCATGCGGCGTTGAAAACGCTGTCTTTCCACAGTCTTCCTCGTCCATTGGTATCTGATAATACCCGGACACCAGATCTAACGTTGAGAAATACTTTGCATTCCCAAGTTGATCTAAAATTTCTGCAATATTTGGCAGTGGAAAAGAATCGCCTATTGTTGCCTCGTTTAGTCGACGAAAATCTACGACTATTCTTAGTTTTCTCACGCCGGACGCGTCCATCTTTTTCGGAACCACTAATAAAGGTGCGTTCCACTGACTTTCACTATCGCGTATTATTCCGCTTTCTAACATTTCTTCGATTTGTTTTTCTACCTCTTGCTTCTGCGGCAACCTATATGGCTTAACGCTTATCGGAGTGGTGTCAACTCTCACAGGTATCTTATGCTTCACCGCGCTTGTTTTAGATAACGGCTCCCCTGCAAGATGGAATATATCCTGATACTCCTCGCATATCTCGTGCAATGTTTCTTTTTCTTCTTTATTTAAATGCTTCACTCGCAGTGTCTCTTTTACTCTCTCGCGGCGTGTTGACCCCTCCGTTTTTATGCTTACATTTGCTACTTCGCTACTTGTGTCACTTTCTTCTTCTAGCGCTTCCAATTGTACACGAGGTGTGCCTATTGTTACCGCTTTTTGCGTAGTATGTACTACACTCACGGGGCAAAAATTTCCTTTTGGTTGTACCAAACAGCTTCCTATGAAAACTCCTGGCTGTGTTTCTTCTCCTTGTACTATTCCGATCTGATTACTATCAGTAATAGCTTGCACAATTGTTTCGCTACGAGGTTGCAATTTTACATTTTTATACGGGCGCAATTGCAACGTATTTTTCCCAAGCAAGAGTTTTCCCGCTTTGTAATCCGTCTTGGCATTGTGCTTCTTCATAAAATCATTCCCTAAAATGCCCTGATAACTAACCGGAAAATCGTCTCACACAACATAGACTGTATGCTTTACTCTATTGTCTTTTAGCTGTATGGTTGCTGTGATTTTCCATATGACGCTTGCTTGATGCCCTGTAACGCCTGTTAGTTTTATGCTTGTCTTCTCGGCTGGCGTTTCCTCTTTTAACTATTTTTTCTTGATCAATGACACTGTGGCTCCAGTGTCATAAAGCAATTCTACTTCACCTTTCTTCGCTTCTTTCATCGGTACAGTGACTAAGTCCAAAACTGCTTGCGCAGCATTTAGCTCGGCTACTTGTAGCTCTGCTACTGACACGGTTTTCTTCTTTTCTTTTCCGTTGTCTTCTTTGTCACTCGATGACTCGCTATTGTCACTTCGGCTTTTCTTTTTCTTGTCTTTTGCCGAACATATGGCTTTTACAGCTCCTTTTTTATTTTTCCTGCCTTTCAGTGACCAGCAATTTTCTTTAATATGCCCTGTTTTCTTGCAATAACTACACTGCTTATCCACAGTGTTTACTTTGCCACTGCTTGGTTTTGGTAATGCTGTTCTGCTAGACCGACACTCCCTTCCGTAATGTCCGATCTTTCCGCATTTGTAGCACGCGTTCCTTTCAAAGCTTTTTCCCATCTTTTGCTTCACTGCGAAATTTCCACCGTGGCTACTTTGTGGCACCGCCACTTTTTCTTCAGAGCTTGCTGCGTTTATAGCCTCTTGCAACGTCCCATAGTTCCGTGATCTTATTATCAATCTGACATCACTCCTTAAACCTATGTGGAACTGTTGCAACGCTTGCTCTTTAATAGTATTCATGATAATACGTTTTTTTTCTATGGTGTGCCCTTTGCCTTCAACCATAAATTCGTACAACTCCATGGCCGTCTGCTTTGCTCTTTGACCATATACCTGTGCGTTTTCATTACTCTTCTGTCGCAAGGTGTTCAACTCTATTTGTAACTGTGTAGTGTTTCGCTTTGCAGAATATGTAGCTTCTATTTCTGCCTTTAATTGTCCAAAATCACGACTGTCCTTCGTTTCAAAATCTATCAACGTTTGCCCTCTCAACTTGGTTCGCAATACTGCTTACAAAAAAGCGAGTTCCTCTGCAGGGTTGACCATTCCCTCTGCGTACTCCCACGCATTTAACAATTCTCGAACTTGCTCGGGTGTTTTCCCAGTGAACGTCGGTATTATTCCGACCACGTCTTTTAATTTTAGGCTTCCATTGTATAACACGGCACGATTTCTTACGTCGTCAGCTGTTTGTCCATACGTTACGTGTAGCTGTTCGCTCGGACGTCTGTACACGTGTCGCGTCATCGACACGCCCGTCCCGCGCCCGTGTGTCTCGCGGAGTTCCGTCTCCCGTCGGTCCATCGCGTCTATCCGCGAACTTATTATTTCTAGCGACCGCACTACCTGCTGTAGCATTGCGTCAGTGGGGTTGTAACCTTGTCCACTTGTTCCCGCGGCCCCGCGCCCCGCGGTGCCGCCCGCAGTCAACTTGTTTCGCATTCGTGAAATTTCGCGTTCCACTTTTTCGCGAGCCCAGTTTATATTTTGTTCGTCAATTTCTTGTTCCATACTTTCGTTATTCATTTCGGCCCGCTGTCTTGTGTAAAACAACTCGCTCTCGTATGAAACTAAAGACGACCTCTGAGTACCACTGCCCGGGGTTCCACTGTTTTCAATTCTACCGCGATATATTTCACCTTGTAAATGACCGGCTATACTACCGTCTAGATCGAACGAAAATTCTCTTTCTACAATTACATTCGGACTCAAAGTCTTATCTTGCCTATTTATTTCCGCGTCTTGATACAGCGCCGCCGGTGCGGTTCTCGGTTCCCGTACCGGTAATAGACTTCGTAACGACCGCGCTACTCGCTCGGATTGTACGCCGCGTTGTTGCAAACGCCAGTTACCGAACATATGTTTTCGCTCGCTTTTACAAAATGTATTCGACTTACAATAGTTGACCTAATTCCGCTTACGAGAGTCGTATCTGCGTGGTGTTGCTGACACAGCTTTCCTCGCGCCGCCGCTGCCGCTGCCTCGCCGCCGCCGCTAGTCCGTTGCCTCGCCGCTTCTCTGCTACCGCTGCTTCGCCGCTACCGCTGCCTCGCTTGCGTTGACTGCTTTGTCACTTTTGCTGCTTTCTCGGCTGTCCTTAGCCGGTTCCTCGGTGCCCTTCCTGGCCCTTCCGTCACAGCTGCTTGTCTGCTTGTTGCTTACTGCTTCCGGAATTTCCCGGCGGTAGATTTTGTTTTCCGTTCTGCTGCTGCAGTCCGGCCGCTTTCTTATCTCTGCCTTGTGTCACTGCCCGTCGCTTGGCTTGCGTTAGGTCAGTGTTGCCGTGTAACTCGAGACTGTGAGTTCGCGGTGTCTTTCCTTCTGTTTCGAACTCGTAGTTTGCAAGACACTCTTTTAATGACTGCCTTTTTTTGTTACAGGAGCAGTATTCCAGAACGGGGTGTTTATATATTTTTGTGCTTATGTATAAATATTCCTTTTTAATTGAAATACATCCTTTTTTTTTTAAACTAAAACTTAACCGTTCTCGTTTTTTTTTTCTTTCTCACCCAGTGTCCTTGCCTTATTTTGATCCAACCGGAATCTCTTGCTGAGTCCCGTCCTTGACACACGAAATGAGAGATCCCACCGCTGCCACCAAAATTTGTTGGATGTCGAGAAGGATCGGGTGATTAAGAATAAGTTCTCCATTTGAACTTATATTATTCTCTTTATTTCTCCTGATCTTTACAATGTTTCTTACACGGCTGTACCTCACTGCGGTAAACTCTCCGGCTTGCGGAGCCACACAGTGAGCTAGCAGTCCTAACACGGTCTCTCCTCTGCTTTATCCACGCGATCGATTTATAGTAATTGATCGCGCTGATTCAGCAGGCCCACCGGTCCTAGCAACGGCCGTCCTAGTTACCGGTGCCGGTGTCGACACATGCTGCGTTTGCACTTCACAAAACGCGGCGATGTGTCGCGCCCTGTGGCAACCAGCAGTTCTTCCTAGAACTGCTGCCTTCCTGCTACCTAACTAGGTCATTGAGCAATGACAGTGATGTCTCATCACATTTCTCAATGGCCTCATCTTAACTTATCTTTCAATACAAAAATTGGCGCACAACACTCATGTTAAATAAATCAACTTCTTACACATTTACACATCCACACCGGTGTTATGCTCTAACTGCCTTAACCACACTATTATAAATTATCTGGAGCTAATCATCGTTTTCATTATATTTTTGAAATTCTCGCTGGCGGAAGAATGCGAAACATTGACTATCATATGTCTTTTTTTACATTTATTCGTATCTAATACGGATCTTTTTTAGTAATCAAACTTAAACAATGGATCAATTTAAACAGAGAACTTGTTAAGATACATAACCGAATTAATTTTCTCAATTATTGCAAAAAACACAAGTTACTTCCACAACATTTACATCACCGCTCTTGTTGTTTTCCACGAGTGACTTTGCGCAATCACAAACTGGCTTGTGTCTTTGACAACAAGCGTTCACTCTTAGCGTTCCGAATCTTGAGATCACAGACTTGTATAAATATCGTAACCGTGTATACAATGACATTTTAAAAACTAATAGAACTATAACACATAAGCTACCGTATAAGAATTACAGCGATTTTTTTGTCACTCAGTTACGTAAATTAGATAATTTTCATTACCGCGAAGAGAGAAGGATGATGAACAAGTTTGAGTAGTTGAGACAAAAAAATGACAGGATTAAAAACAGAACATTAACCTACTTTGCGTCTACCCGAAAAAAACCATCTACAGTATCTACTTCGAACCAATTTTTCACACATCCTTCTTCCGAATTTTCCTTCTCTGTTTCTCCTCAAGATTTGGTCACACACACAATTAACATACATCTCAATTCAAACTCCAAACCTAGCTTGTTTTTAGAACATCGAAAAAATTGGTTCATCAATCTCACCAATACTCACATTCCTAACGAGGTCATAGGCTTGTTGCAATTAGGTGAGAATTTCAGCCTTCCATCTATAAATAATTTAAAATTAATTTTTAAATTAATCAAAAATTTCGAATGTAACATAAAACATCTAGCTAACAACAAAAAAATAGAAAGTCGCAGTAGGTTTGTTTCCACCCTAAAACAAATGAGATGTTCCGTTTTTGAAAAAACAGAATATGATGATGACATTAATAACGCTTTAAAAATCACTACTTCTTTCATTGGACGTCATCCTTCTATCATCTTTACTAGAGCTGATAAGGGTAATACAGTAGTTGCAATGGACAGAGATACTTACATTCAAGACATGGAAATAATGCTATCTGATACCAACACATATGCAAAAATTAAAAGAAATCCGGTAAATTCTATTTTGAATTCTTTAAAAGAATTGTTAAAGAGATGGAAGTCACAGTTACATCTCTGATCTTACTCACAGACATCTAAACTCCTCATTACCCATCCTTCCAAGAGCTTACGGTGTTCCAAAAATTCACAAACCTGGTAATCCACTCAGAATTATCATCTCATCAATTAATAGCCCTTTACACAATCTAGCCTCATTTTTGAATAAAATAATCTCCAAGAGCCTCAAACCTCCTCCAAGTTTTGCATACAACAGTTTCCATCTTTCTAAGCTAATCTCTGAAGTGACTTTTGACGACTCGTTTGACCTAATTTCACTTGATGTCGTCTCTTTATTCACAAACATTTCTCTTGATTTAGCAGTTAGTGGCTTGGAAAAAAGATGGCACATTATAAAAAAAGAAACGTCATGACCGAAGGAAGAATTTTTTAAGGCTATTAATTTTGTTTTTAATTCAACATTCTTTCTTTTCAACAACCAATTTTACAAACAGACCTTTGGAGCACCTATGGGTTCTCCTCTCTCCCCCATTCTGGCTGATATCGTTATGCAAGATCTCGAACAGATTTCCATCAATTTATTAACTTTCTTTCCTCCTTTTTATGTTCGATATGTTGACGATATAGCTTTAATGGTTCCTAATGATAGTTTTAACAATGTTCTTCAAATTTTCAATTCCTACCATCCACGCCTCCAATTCACCATGGAAATAGGTAATGATGTGTTGAACTTCTTGGATATTACTATAATTAAGAAAAACACCTCTCTTTTACATGACTGGTATCACAAACCGTCTTTCTCCGGCAGATATCTAAATTTTTTCTCTAACCATCCTATCAATCAAAAAAAGGGCACAGTTATTGGCCTAATAGATCGAGCCTTCTTTTTATCTCATCTTGACTATCATACAAAAAACTTTGACTATATTTTTAAAATTTTAATTGACAATAATTATCCTCCTGACTTTATTTTTAATATTCTTAAACAAAAACTCAAACACAATTTTTTAAAAAATAATGACCTACATAAATTCTTGACTAGAGATAATCAGAATGAGAAATCACCTACTTGGTTTGTAATGCCTTACATTAACAGTTTTTCTGAGAGATTCCTATCCGCGTTACCTAAAGATAGCAATACACGGTTTGCTTTTTACAGTCTTAACAAACTATCAAAGTTCATCAAAGTCCAGAAAGATCCATTACCATTCCTTTCTCGCCCTTCTATGGTTTACAGGATCAATTGCTGTGATTGTGAGTCTTCCTACGTAGGCCAGACCAGCAGAATGTTGCAGTCCAGAATAAAAGAACATAAGAGTCATATTAACCAAAACTCCTCCCAAAGCTCTGTGATAACTGATCACAGGATTAATTTTTCTCATGATTTCGATTGGGACAGAGTAAAAATACTAGACATCGAAACATCTTATCATAAACGGCTTATCTCCGAAACATTGCATATTAAAAAACAAAGTCACGGTCTCAACTTGCAAAGTGACACAGAGAATTTAGACAAATCGTATTTACCTTTTGTAGCTAACACAGTATAGTCTCTCTAGTGCGCATGATTTCGTTTTTCATCTTGACACTTTTCGTACGTTTTTCCTCAGATGCTACTGAGCTCCTCGTGCAACATGTTTTTGTAAAATGTACATCTTTTTGCGAAGATAATAACATCAGCGTATCTGTAAGTTTTTAATTTTAAGTGTTTGTAATTGTAACATTTTCTCTTACCAAGTTTTTGCGACCATCAATTTTTAATTTTTTTATTTTTATTGTAGAATATATTGATAAGGACCTAAAAAGAAGGTCGAAACGTTTATTTATACTTACTCATGGTAAATAAATCAACTTCTTACACATTTACACATCAACACCGGTGTTATGCTCTAACTGCCTTAACCACACTATTATCTAACATATTATTTAATTTTTTTTTACAGTTCAACCAAAAATTGTACAATTCTGTATGCTCTGGTGAAGCAGTCCATTCTTTACAATAATTATGATTTTTAAACTGTTGCAAAACAGCAGAATCAATGTTTGATGCGATAAAAGTAATATTTTTTTACAGTGTAACTGAATTAATGTTTTGTTCACTTGTGTCTTCTTGTCTACTTGTGTCTTTTTTCGTTTTATTACTTTTAATTTGTTTACTATAATTTAGTTCAATCTCAGAAAGCGGAAAAAGTCCGCAACTTTTAAAGCCATTTACTAATATTTTCTTTGTNTCTAATGAATATAAAGCAGTCTTAAGGACTTCTGCAAAATGAACTTTTGTTAAACACTGACCATTATTTTCCATTCGCCAATTGCAAACTATATTTCTATAAGCCACTTTAAGTAGATGAAAAAGGGCAACATCCATTGGTTGCATAAGGTGAGTGGCATTTGGGAACAAGACGAGTACTTCTATCTCATGTTGACAACAAAAATCACTTAATGCCATTGTTAGATGTAAACTGTGACCATCTACGTATAGCACTACAGAAAATTCTATTCTATTCCGCAAATACTATTGATAAAAAATATTGCAAATATTTATATAGTTGCAATATACATGTAAAATGTCTCACTTGTCATCCAACCAGTCTCACTTTTTCCGATAACAAATTCATCTGAGAAATATTTTGCAACCAAGAGTGGAATTCTTTCATTATCATAAATAATTATACTTGGAAGTAACTGTCCAGCTGCATTCCCAGCTATAAGGCTTGTGTAACATTCTTTATCATTACCGCAAATATTATAAACTGCTTTTTCACCTTTACGTAGTAAAACTTTGCTACCTTTAGGACTCAAAAAAATGCAGATTCGTCTAAATTAAAAATTCTGCTTGGGCGTATATCAAAAAGATTTCTAAAATTAGAAAAAGTTTTTACTTCTGAAAACCATCTTTTTAAAGCTCTTTTGTTACATTAGTCCTTCTTTTTGTTAAATTTTGACATATTGTTTTACTTAACTCTGGATTTCTTCTTAGAAAAGCTTTGTACCAGTGCTTTCCTGGTCTTCTGTTTGTGAAAGGCGTGCTTCTTTTTCTTTTTTTAACGATATTTTGTACACTGTCTAATAAATGCTCCTTAATAGTAGGAAATCCACATTTACTTGCATAGAAAATCCATTTAACAAGTTCTTTTTCTTCATTTTCATTTAAAATGCTTTCTGGTCCTCGTTTGACGTTTATAGCATATGTTCCTTTTATTCGCGAATGAAGTGTAGCATATGGTATGTTAAATTCTTTGCTTGCAGACCGCAAAGATTTCCCATTTTTTACTGCTTCTACTGCTTTTTTAATCTCAGATACACTATATTTGTCTTTTGTAATCCGTTTGTCCTAAATGTGAAAACGAAATAAAAGTTGTGATCGAGAATAGGGTTAAGTATGAAAACCGAGACGGTAGTGTCGATCACTTAATAAATAATATTAAAAGAATATAAAACTTAAGTTACCTTTTTCTGACTACTCATGCTGAGCATATTTATTCTTCCAAACGTTTTATTACTTGCAAGAAGTATTCTTTGTTCAGTCTTTATAGATTTTTATTGCACTGATTCATTAGCGTGAGACTTAAGAAGAAGATGAAAAACACTGAAAATGTCAAGCTGATACTTAATACAATTCATTTTATGGAGATGGCGTTACTTATGTTTTCCAAACTAATTACAATAATAAGTTTAGAAAATGTATTATATCATTCAATTTTTTCTAATACAAAAATATATAAATGAACATTTTAAAATCTTACTATTTATGAAAGTGATCAACTACTGGGTACTGATCGATTACTGGATCAACTACCTTAATGCTCTTACAACAAGAGAATTTTTCTTTCGCAAAAGCATCAAACGTGTATACAACACGCGAACGCTTTATTTGCGCATAACGATTACACTGATCTTTTCTCGTTAGTCGAAATGATATACTATTCATCTAACCGCTTTAAATATTCACAATTTACTTACCAATGCGGAATAGTGTACCAAACTCACGTTCTTGAAAAAACTTCTTTTTCTTAGAAAGCACTACATAATACATGTAATTACACCAGCTAGCACGCAGACAAAAATGAACGACCAACGGACGACGCGGACGAGGCTAGCGTACCAAAAAACAAAATAGCAATAGCGCGCGCGTACAGCAGTCTTACTGCTCTGCGTCGCTTGTGTCATCTGTTCTCCTCTAAAAAACGGTGCCGTTTTATTCAATTGTTTCTCAATTTTGCAATCTTGCTCTCAGACTACATAGTTTATAATGCCTAATTGTAGACAAAACCCGACAGATATCACGCGCGACGTTAATTCAAATATATATTGTAGTGAATGTGTGCCTCAATATCAAACAATTTATTTGCTTTATTTAAATAGATGTTTCTTTATTATTAATAAATAGTTCTTTTGTTGCAAAAAAATATTTCTTTGTCAGTGGCAAGAAAATATTGTGTTTATTAAAGGAAACTAATATTTTTATCCAAATCAAACACTTTTTTAATGCAAATAAATAATTTTTAGACATATTTTTTAATATTGAGCAACAAATTTGCTGGATTCCGATAAATATTTTTTCACTGTAAATAAATGGTCTTCTTGTTGCAAATAAATATTCTTTTGTTAGTGACTAGAAGATAGTTTGTTCAGTTGAAGAAACTTATGTTTTGATTTCAATCATATAATACATTTTCTTAATACAAGTGGATATTTTTTACAACGTGAGTTTAATAGTACAGAATGACTTACTTATTGAAAGAAAGTAAATGTTTCTCTATTCTTCATAAATAATCTTTTTCTTTCGAGAAAATATTTCCTTGTCAGTAGTAAGATAATATTTTGTTCGTTTGGGCAAACTAATATTTTGATTGAAATCGAATACATTCTTAATACAAATAAATATTTTTTGAAATGTGTTCCTCAGTGTCAAGTAATTCCTTTACTCGATAAAAATAAATATTTCTTTATTGTCACCAAAATGATCTTTTGTTTTAAGTAACTCTTTGTTTTGTTTTTATTTATCAATCTTAGTAAAGTATTTTTTCTAATTAAATAAATATTTATTTACCACAAGAAGATGAAGATCTAACTTTCAATAGATATTCCTTTAAAAATAGCTTTTGTTTTACAAAAAATGCAATTTCTTAACTTCAACAAATAATTTATTATAATTAACAAAATACTTAGTTGTCTTCAAATAAGCTACAATTTATTTCAATAAATGTCATTTAAGTAAATACAGTATTTCACCTTAAGTATACACTTTAAGTATACAGTTTTTTTATTTCAGAACAATTTATTTGCATTAAAAATATGATGCACCCCAATCAAGTACGCTGATTTCTAACAAAGATATTTATGTGACTTAAATAAATGTTTTTCTCAGTGTGTATCTTCTGTGGCTGTAACAGAATGTAAATATATTACGCACGAAGTTTACTATATATACGAGGTGTGATCAAAAAATAAGGCGACTTTTCATTTTTATAAAAAAATATTCATTTATTTATCCAAAATTATGTTATCCCCTTCAAAATAATCCCTCTCTGATACAATGCACTGGTGCCATCGCTTTTTCCAGTCGTCAAAACACTTCTGAAATGCACTTTTGAGTATTGCCTTGAGCTCCTCCAGCGATGCAGCCTTAATCTCCTCAATCGTCGCAAATCTTCGTCCTTTCATGGGCCTTTTCAATTTTGGTCGCAGGGGGCCAAGTCTGGTGAATACGGTGGCTGAGGCATGATGGTAGTATTATTTGTGGCCAAAAAAACTACTCACTAGTAACAACGTGTGCGCAGGTGCATTATCATGGTGCAAAATCCATGAATTTTCTTTCCACACTTCCGGCCGTTTTTTTCTTATTGATTCACGCAAACGCCGCATAACCTCAAGGTAATACTTCTTGTTTACCGTACGACCTTGTGGTAAGAATTTTTGATGCACAACGCCATGGTAATCAAAGAAAACTGTAAGCAAAACCTTCACATTCGAACGAACTTGGCGTGCCTTTTTCGGTCTTGGCTCTCCTGGGCTCTTCCATTAAGATGATTGGGCTTTGGTTTCGACGTCATAACCATATACCCATGATTCGTTACCAGTTATAACCCTTTTGAGCAGATCAGCATCATCATTGACGTCGTTCAACATGTCTTGAACTCTCTGGGCGATGTTCATGCGATGCTGCTTCTGATCAAAATTAAGCAATTTTGGAACGAATTTCGCTGACACACGTGTCATACCCGAAACATCCGTTAAAATTGATTGGCATGAGCCTACCGATATGTTAAGATCATCAGCTACTTCTCTTATTGTGATTCGACGATTTTTCAACACAATTTCTTTCACTTTCTGAACATTTTCGTCGATTTTTGACGTGCTGGAGCGTCCAGAGCGAGGTTCATTGTTAACATTTTCTCGGCCCTCTTGGAATAACTTATACCATTTATAAACATTTTTTTTGCTCAAAGTTGACTCACCGTACGCCACTGTCAACATTGCAAGAGTTTTTGAACACTTAATACCATTTTTTACACAAAAATTAATACAAACTCTCTGCTCCATTATTTTCAACAGCAAAAAATCGCCAAGCACGCAAACACGAGTCTAACCTTTATGCCTCTCACATAAAAACAACACATGGTATTGTTACGTCCTGGGGGCTTCATGGGCCCCTTTTTCTTGCAACATGACGCGCCGACATACAATAAATTCCTTTTTTTCTCAATAAATAACACGAACGGACTCGGACTTTGACGCGATAGGCGCGCAAATAGAAATCGTGTCAACGCCCGAAAATAATAAACCGAGCCTAGCAACGATCTTAAAAATTCCTTCGTAGACGATAACGAACAGAAACTTTTATTATTGTCTAAACATCCCGAGCAACTTTCCAAATAAACCCGGTTATCTCCGAGTCAAAGAAATACATCCTATAAAATTTAGGACAGCCGACGCAAGTAAAGATACGTCGCCACGAGCAATTACATAAAAAAAGTTTATCACTCGATAAATATCGAAGAGTCTATGCGGCGTTGTCGAAAAGACAACACTCTCCCTTTTTTCCTTCTCTGAAAAATCGGACGAGGCGACGAAGCGAGAGATCGTCTCCGATTGGTGATCTCGCAAGTTGCCCGACCGACTAATTAACATATAGGAAATAGCAAGGCTCAACTGAGTTCCCGATTGGGAGAGTCCTCGCTTACTCAAAACGGTATATAAGCCAGGGCTCTCGGAATCGGAAAAAAAAAATGAACCGCTCTGCGTATCTAGTTAGTGCCGCAGATTTTTGAAGCACCACAGCGAGTGAGTGAGTGACAATGAGTGCAGAATGTGAGATCCAAGAGTGAACTACTACGCCGCAACAGCCTAGAACCTTTTATTAATCAACATCACTGGTCCGCAGCTAATAGTAAGTCCACATTGTAATTATTTTCATTCGGAGGTTCCACTGTTTGCGTACCTACCTCCCGACTTTGCGACTGATTTTCGGAGAAATCAAGAAACATTCAAAATGAACAAATACATAGACACACTCAAAAATTCGGTTTAATCAGAAAGGCTATTCGCGGTATATAGCCGTCTTGGGTGGCGTCCGGTTTATCGGAAGGGCTACTCGCGGTGTACAACCGTCTTGGGTGGCGTCTGAATTATCGGAAGGGCTACTCGCGGTGTACAACCGTCTTGGGTGGCAGCCGAAATTTTGGAAGGGCTACTCGNGTCTTGGGTGGCGTCTGAATTATCGGAAGGGCTACTCGCGGTGTACAACCGTCTTGGGTGGCAGCCGAAATTTTGGAAGGGCTACTCGCGGTGTATAGCCGTCTCGGGTGGAGACCAAATTTTTTGGAAGGGCTACTCGCGGTATATAGCCGTCTCGGGTGGCGTCCAAATTATTTCCTTTTCCTTTCTAAATCACGGAAACAAACAAAACTTGCTTATCTTCAAGTATCAGTCTTAGAATCATGACACATCCAAATATATTCCTATCGTTATTTCCATTGAAACCTAAGAAATGAAACAAAACCGAATTTATCAAGATACAAATCTCTAAAATTATTTAAATTGTATAAACATGGGTTAAGAGACTGGCTACACTAAAGAACTCGCATTCTCTTTCTCTCTCACTCGCGTTCTGGCGTGTAGATTACATTGTACGAAACGATTATATGTTCATTTATTGTATTAATTTCTGCATGTCTGTTATTAATTCATTGATTTCGATTTTTTAATAAATATAACTACTTTATAATGTGTGGAATCAANCTAAAAAATTATTCTCTGTTATCTTTCTTTCCGTACAACCCACTCTCACTTCCTCGTTAAAATCGCTAGGTCCCGTCCTTGGTAAATGAGATTTGCGTCTCAGACCTAAAAAGGGACCAACGAGCGAGTGTTNATTTGCGTCTCAGACCTAAAAAGGGACCAACGAGCGAGTGTTTGTTAGACAGAGTAAGATCGGCGTACGCCGTTGACCTGTCGACGAATATAAACAAACTCGCTCGACTCTCTCACAGCGGGACTTCCGTGTTCACTGTAAAAAGAGATATGGAAAACGACGCGTTTACTGTTGCGTCACACCACAGCCCGACCGTATCCATGGGTCAGAACGTAACACTATATAGTCAAAACTGTGAACATATGATCGTGACGAGTGTACCAAAACAACAACAAAAAAAGTTTGAAAGTAGAGTGTACAGAGCGCACAAAATTCAAAGAGTCATCTTACTTTTTGATCACACCTTGTATATTATATATATAGGGAAGACTGGGGCACAAAGTAACATTCAAAATAAATAGTAAAAAAAAATGTACGCAATATTATGTAATAATAGGTACATTATATAATATAGTCACATTCTTTAGCTTTAAGAAAATACAAATATTATTCTTATATATCTTTACACAAAAGAGTATTTTAATGTTAAGTACAGTCGCGCAGATTTGTCAACCTGCCCCATACCCAGGGTTAATTGTCACATGTCTTTTATACAGAGAAACAATAAGATATATATATATATATAAAATTTCTGTTTTTTATTTTATTAAATTTATTGTACATAACATTATACATTAAGTATAAAGTATTTATACAATATTAATAATCGTATATATATAAAACAACTTTAAATGATTTCACAATACTAAATCAGTTAAAAACTATGAAACGTAATTAGTAACCGTATTTTTACTGAAAAAAACAATAACAGGTACTGAAAAAGTTATAACGACGCATAACGATCATTCCGATTACTTCTTCGCGCATGCTCACCGTGTGCCAACTTATCCCGTCTCAATTTGAGTCAACTTATCTCAAACGTTCATTTTAAATAAATATTATATTTATAAACTGCGATGCAATGACAATTAAATCGATATAGGAAAACTTATTTAAAACTACCATATTTCTTATACATAAGATAAAATTGCAATTAGAAATTTTAAAACCAATGAAATTACTAAAGAATTAGAAATTACTAAATGAAATTACTAAAGAATCNAGATCAGAAAAATCTACTTGCCATATCTATTTTTACAAGAGTGCTCGTAAATATCATGTGTATAATGTTTTTAAATAAAGTTCTTCCGTACACTTTACTAACACAACTAGTAGCAATTTACAATAAAAAGAAGAATATTTTCCAAGATTTAGTAAGCAAGATAATAACAGTTTGACAACTAACCCCGTGTCACAACTAGTCCCGATCTTCCCTACTAAATTTTATTTAAACAATTAAAGAATCTTTTCAGACACTGAAATTTCTAAACTAATAAATATATATTCGGTCATGAGAGCCGTTCGCTAGGTGTTGTGCGGAAATTATACGTGTATATATATCCATATATGGGTAATTCTTTTACAAACCGAACACCATTCTGACCGACCCATTTTTGATTTAGCTGAAACTTTTTTTACGGGTTCTATATCGAAAAAAAAGAGACAC
>NW_018021877.1:24146-32684 GCF_002006095.1 Pseudomyrmex gracilis
TGTAAAAGAATGACCCATATACGTGTTCACATGGAAATTTTTACACGTGATATTCGAATTGAAATAACAATTTTAAAATTCATATTGGATGCTATACTTGCATCTCGTATATGAGAAATCCCAAATACCCCCCTAATTGAAATTAAATTTATATTGCGAAAAAAACTCCTCGGCCAGGAGTCGAACCTGGAATCTCCGGCTTTCCGTGCCGTCGCCTTTCCTATTCGGCCACCGTGGCACTTGGAGTTTTTCTCGCAATATTCATATATATATATATATTCGAACAACGCCATCTTCCTCCAGCGTGAATTAAAGAATTAAAGAATCTTTTCAGACTCTAAAGTTTCTAAACTAATAAATATATATTTGGTCATGAGAGCCGTTCGCTAGGTGTTGTGCGGAAATTATACGTGTATATATATCCATATATACGTGTTCACATGTAAATTTTTACACGTGAAATTCGAATTGAAATAACAATTCTAAAATTCATATTGGACGCTATACTTGCATCTCGTATATTTTTTACAAATTTCTCGTGTAAAAATTTACATGTGAACACGTATATGAAAAATTAGAGGGGTATTTGGGATTTCTCATATACGAGATGCAAGTATAGCATCCAATATGACTTTTGGAATTGTTACTAGGTGTTGTGCGGAAATTATACGTGTATATAATTTCCGCACAACACCTAGCGAACGGCTCTCATGACCGAATATATATTTATTAGTTTATAAATTTTATTTAGTATATATATATTATATTGTTACCTCGCGTGAGGTGAAGGATGCTGCGAGGGAAGGACGACGAGAAGACTCAATTATATTATTTTATATTTTTTATTAACCATAACCAAATATTATAAATAAACTCGTTTACTTTTAACTTTGTTTTTGTCACACTTTTCACTCACTCGCGATCTTCAAACAATAAGTCCTTGCGAGCGATGCTCTGATGGGCAGAACCTCCGGCCGCGACACTATTCTAGACGATTCTGACCGTTTCTGCCCGAACACCGGTTTATATTCCCGAGTCAATCACTCTGTGATTGGCCGAGGAAAACCAGGCGACATCCGGTCTTCGAAAAGTGCAATGCAAACCATTGCATCTTTTCGGCTGCATGTGCGACCTTCGACCGGTGCGTCCTTGTGCACGCGATCGCATATCGCCCTGCGACTGCTGACTGGACATCCGTGCCGGATTCCAGTCTCTCGTTTAACGTAACATTAAACCTAGTAACCAAACCCCGAGTTTAACCGATATCGCTTAATATACAATACTTAATATATAACTTAAGATACACATAATATATAACTTATAACAAAAGGAGACGTGCGGATAGAGCGAGAAGAAAGAGGTGTGCTGTGCGTGTGCTTGGCTTTTAACTCTGTTAAGGTGGAAGTGCTGAACAGAGACAGAGAGACAGTGAAAAAATAGAGGTGAAGGTCGTGTACGCGGGAAAAGACAATAAAACGAGTAGGAGAGAGGAAGGTGGAAAGGAAGAGAAAATAAGAAGGAAGGATAAGAAGAGTAAGGTTAGGAAATTTAGAAAAGCAGTTTGGAAAGGCTAAAGGTAAATACGCAACAGAAGCCGCACGCACATTGTGCGAGATTATCGCAACTCACTGTCTGTGTTTGCATGGGCAGAGGGTGCAGATAGAGCATCGGCTGCGAGGACAGCATTAAGGCTGTCTTAGGGTAGCTTCACGCATAGATAGTAACCTTAAGGCCTCTTTATAATCCTAAGCCTAGAGACTTGCAAAGAAACAACGAATGGAATCAGAAGGGAGCACCACGGAAGAATTAAACAATACAGTGGTAGAAATAGAAGACAAAATAAAGAAGAGAGGTAGACCAAAAGGAACACCAAATAAGAACAGGAGCAGCTCGGTAACGAGCAAAGACGGTATTACAAGCAGAAGCAAAAGCGAAAGTGGTAGCAAGGGAATTGGCCGAATAACCAGTTGGCTTAAGAAGACAGATCGAGAAGAGAAAAAAAAGAAAAGGAAAGCAGGGAGTCCAGAACACGGCGGAAAAGAACCAAAAAGAAAAGGCGAAACACAAGTAGAAGAAGAGATAAACGAAAGTAGGCAAGAAACTTTGGCTATTTATAAGATGTTTCAAGAAATAAAAGATAAACTTGACTCAAGAGACGAAGAGGATAAAATGAGATGGGAAAACTTGAACCGAAAATTAGAGAAAATAGAGAAAGAGAATAAAGAAATGCAGAAAATGATGAAAGATTTAGAAGAAGATACAAGCATGAAATTGAAAGAAATGAAAAGAGAAATCGATGACATTAAACGAGGAAAAGACTGGAACGAAAAAACGAATAATAACAAAATAGATAAACTTGAAGAAACAGTTAGCAGAATGAAAAATGAAATAAAAGAAAAACAGCTTAGCAAAAGACAAGAGCATGGAAATGGAGAGGATATAAAGAAAAAGGAGAAAATGAAGAGGGACTTGAAATGAATAGTAGAGGAGGCAGAAAGAGAAAGAAGAAAGAAACACGTGATAATCAACGGAGTGGAAATAAAAGATAAGAAAAGCCTGATATGTTGGTTTGCTCAGAAACTGGAAATNAAGGTAGAAATAAGAAAAATGTGGAAGATAAAGAATGCGGAAAAAACCGTAGGAGTGCAGCTAGAGACCAAAGAGCAGAAACTAGAAATAATGAAGAGGAAAAGTAAAGTAAGAGAAAAAAAAGACAAAATCTATATAAATGATGATGCAACGTGGAAGGAGAGGCAAAACAAAGAAAAAGTAATCAAAAAAAGAAGAGAAATGGAGCTCAATGGCATAGAATGCAAAATAGGGTATAACAAAATTATTACAGAAAAAGAAGTGTTTTTTTGGAATGAAAAGATAGAAAAATGGTTTCGGAGAGAAAACAGAAAAGCAGAAGCACAAGATTTTTAACAGAAAAAAGGAAAGAATACTAAGCTCAGATAAAAAAAAGATAAAAAAGAGAGAGAAGAAAAACATAGAAATAATCTTTTGGAATGTTGCAGGCCTAACAAGCTTAGAAGAAGAAGATTGGGAGCAATTGAGAAAATCTGACATAATAAACATCTCAGAAACATGGATAAAAAAAGAGGATAAAATAATGGAATACAAGGTAAAAGACCATGAGTCTTTGCAGATAAAAGCAAGAAGAGAAAGAAAGAGAGGCAGACCAAAAGGAGGCATGGCAATGGCGTATAAGAAAACTCTGATAACAAAAAAGCTAAAAATAGAGAAAGTGACGGATGAAGTAATGAAAATGGAAATCGATACAGGGAGTGAAGTCTTCATAGTAATAAGTACTTATATGAGAGAAAACAGCAAAGAAAACTTTGAGAAATTATCTGAAATCATAGAAGAAAACAATGATAAATATATTATAATAAGAGGAGATTTTAATGCGCGAGAACAGCTGAAAAAAGAGGAAAAATAGAAGACGACACAAACGAAGAAAATAGAACATCGGAAGACAAAATAATAAATGAAGAGGGCAGATCACTTATAAAATGGTTAGAAGAAAATGGCTTATACATAATTAATGGAAACGTACAAGGAGAAGAAAAAGGCAGCATGACTTATATTGGAGCAGCAGGAAGATCAGTAATTGACTATGTTATCACAAATAGAANAGGAGAAGAAAGAATAGAGAAAATGGAAATAGTGGAAGGAACAGCTTCAGATCACTCAATGATTAAAGTATTTTTAAGTATAGGAGTAGAAAGAGAAGATGTATTGGAAAAAGAAAAAGANATACTTAAATGGTCAGACAAGGATATAGAAAAATACAAAGAAAGACTTAAAAAAATAGGAAAAACATCTGAATGGAAAGACTTAAAGAGCAAAATATGTAACTCAATTCCATAGAAAAAAACGAAAATGAAAGACGGAACAGACGAGAGAAGATGGTGGGATGAAGAATGTCACATAGCTAAGAAAGAATTGAAAAAAGCTAAAAGAAAATACACAGAAAATGGAACTAAAAAAGATCAATACCTAGTCAATAGGAGAAAGTATAGAAACTTATTGGAGAAAAAGAAAACAAATTATAAAGAAAAAAAATGGATTGAAGAGAGAGAGAGAGAGAGAGAGCAAAAAAGGATAGGACAGGAAAGAAATTCTGGGAAATAATAAACAGACAAAGGAAAAGAAAAACAAAGACGAGTGACAAGATTGAGATGAGCGAATGGAAAGAACATTTTCAAGTCCAAATGGAAGGAACAGGAGAAAAGGAGGTTGAAGAAATAGACAGGACAGCAAATCAAGAAAATGAAATAAGTTTAAAGGAAGTGAAGGACGTGATCAAAAGAATAAAGAAAAAGAAAGCAGTAGGAGAAGACAAAATTCCGAACAAAGCATGGCTATATGGTGGAGAAGAGGTAGCTGAAAAACTGCACGGAATTATAAATAAGATATGGAATGGACAACAAGAGTTACCAGTCGAATGGAAAACAGGTATAATCACGCCTGTGCACAAAAAAGGAGAAATACATGAGGCAAAAAACTATAGAGGAATAACGCTAATGGACACAGGATATAAAACTTATGCAGAGATAATCAGGAAAAAGCTAGAGAATGAAATGGAAGAAAAACAAGTAATAGAAGAAACGCAAACTGAGTATAGAAAAGGAAAAGGAACTTTGGAAGCTATATACATTGTGAAGACAGCCATGGAAGAAGAAACAAAGAAAAAAAGGGAGAAATTTTCCTATTTTTTGCAGATATGAAAGGAGCCTTTGATAAAATAAGAAGAGAAAAATTATGAGAACTAATGGAGCAAAAAGAAATCAGCAGTAAATTAAGAGATAGAATTAAAGAGATATACAATGGGACAGCTTTTAAGATAAAAACAAACAAAAGATTATCGGAAGAACTATACACTAAAAAAGAAGTGAGGCAGGGTTGTCCGCTTAACACAGCTCTGTTTAACCTAGCCTTCGCAGATCTAGAGGACAGCATGAAGAATGTACAACTAGGAGGAATTGTGATAGGAAAGAAGAAGGTTTGGTCAGTCTCGTATGCTGATGATGTAGTGCTACTTGCAAATAATGAACAAGGAATAAAAGAAATGATGAAGAAGTTTAGAAAATACATACAGGAAAGAGGTCTAGAACTAAATACAGATAAGTCAAAAATCATGAGAGGAAGAAAAGCAGGAGNAAGGAAGAAGAACATAAAGTTTACATGGGAAGGAAAAGAAATCGAGGAGGTGAAAGAATTCAGCTACCTCGGATACACNTTGCAAAAGAATAATGGAGACGAAGCACACATAAAAAGCATAAGAAAAAAGGCAATAGCTGTTTTAGGAAAGGTATGGAGTATAGGAGAAAGAAATTTCAAGGACAACTGGAAAAAAAGAATGTACCTGTTTGAAGTCTTAGTAGAGAGCATTATGATGTATGGAGTAGAGATATGGGGCTGGAAGGAATACAAAGAAATTGAAAGTATACAAGGAAAGTATATAAAATGGACGCTAAAATTAGACCAGACGACACCTAGTCACATGCTGTATTTAGAAACAAAAAGAAATAAAATTGCAACCAAGTCAGGAATAAGAGCCATAAAGTATGAAGAAAAAATAATGAAAAGTGGAGGAAATGACCTGATTAAAGAGTGTATAAAAGTAAAGAACAAATTCAACTCAAAAATAAGGATGAATAATATAAGTAAAAAAAGTGAAAGATGGAAAAATGCAAGAAAAAAATATTTTGAGGAAAAAGGATGGTCGACGGAATACTATAATCGTGAAATGGAAAACAGAAGCGAAATTTGGATTGATTTAGAAGAAACAAGTAAATGCATAGAAAGACAAAAATGGGAAGAGAAACTAGAAAAATCCAGTTTTGCAAAGGAATTTAAATATTTGGTACCAGAAGCAATGGAAAAGCCGGAATATTTAAAGAAAGAGAACAATAAGAAAGGAGCTATGGAAATGAAGGCAAGATTCAGACTAGGAACTGAAACGAGAGCAAACAAATACTGGGAAATAGAAGAGAATAGGACATGTAGACTATGCAGAAAAGAGGAAGAGACACTTCAACATGTCTTTGAGAAGTGTGAAATCACAGGAGAAAAACGTGAAAGCTGGATACAACAAATAACTGGAGCGCGTGCGCTGGCAAGGATGTGGAGCATAATATGGAAAAGGAGAAGAAAGGAAGAAAACATATATAGTGTGGATAATGTAAATAATGTACAGAGCATCTAGTGTGATACACGCACTAGCACAAACACTTTTACTGAGCAAGTTTAAAATGTATATAACACAAATGTTAATAAAGCAATTATTATTATTATAACTTATAACAATATATATACGTGTATTCTTTGCGACAATAAAGTGAAATTATACGTTTCTGGTTATAAAGAGGTAGAAATAATAAATAAAGATACTTATAACATGAAAAAAAAAAAAAATAAAAAAATAAATAAATAAATAATAAGTGATTTTGAATGTTATTGAAGGTGCTCTAGGTTAGATTGGTGATAGAACATTGGTGATAGAACATTTTAGATACAATTTAGTACAATTATTTTTCCCATTTACTATAAGATAAACGTTGGTAAGTTATAAAACTAAATATATTTATGCAAATATAGATGAAATTTTTATAAAAGACTCGTATAAAATACGATATGTGACATTTGTAGAAAGTATAATTTAGAATAATATGAAAACCAATTACAAAATAGTAGATAAATATACTATTAGAAACACAATCAAAATATAATAAATGTCAAATGTTATTTTGTCATTTATCGTATGTTACGTCTTTATCATTTATATACAGGATGTCCCACAACTATCTTTTTTCAACAGCAAATTCATTCTGAGGCAAAACTTTTAAGACAAAAATGTTGAGACTAAAATATTTTTTGATTTTAGTTAACAAATTAGATAGCCTGAAATTCGCGTGTTCAAGTGCAATGCAATGCTAAATACGTAAACAATATCTTGTATCAGTTTCTTTTGTCTTTAAATAAGACAGAGCTTTATAATAAGATAATATTATATTGTAATGTTCTGTTGCTATAGCGTACGCAAAACATTGCGCTGTCATTTTGCATGTGAATTTCGCGAAGAAAAAATTATCCGGTAGAGTTCGGGGGGATCAAGGTTTTCAGGATCGACTATATACGCGGTAGAGGTAGGGGTGGTGATTTTGTAGGCAGAGGCAAGCACTAGGAAATGGAGAAGACAGGGAAAGGTGCGTGGGCGAGAGGGGTCGGCGGGGCGCTCGCCTAAATATTCGGGTTCGGGCGAGGATGGTGGCGAAGGGCGGAGTGGAGAAGAGCGCGGGGGAGGCGACTGAGCTCGCAAATCTGGTGGTGTGTCAGTGCTTTTCTCAGAACTGCTATTGCTCTGTTTATTTGCTAATATCGGAGGAGGGGCGGTAACCGGCGGCGCCTCAGCCTGTTACCGGGCCCGTTTGGCGGTCCTTCGGCGATATCCCCGGAGGGTGGCCCTTGACTTCCACCGTTTTTGGCAGGCGGTCGGGTCCACTTAAAATTTGCGATTATGAGTTCTCGCGGCTCGGGGGTTTGCAGGTCAGTTGCTACCTCGGTTTATTTTTGCGGATGGACTTTATTTTGACAGCGCGAGAGCGCCCGCTGAGAATCGCTCGACGGTTCTTGCAAGTCATCGGCAATCCGTATCAGCGTTAGCTCAGGGTTTTGATAGCGCGAGAGCGCTCTCTGAGAATCGCTCGACGGTTCTTGCGAATCGTCGGCAATCCGTATCAGCGGTAGCTCGGTTTAACGGAGGGAGCAACTGTCCTGTTAGTTACTTTTAATATTTGATCGCGGCGTGAGGCACAGGTGACTGATTCGCGATTTAATATTAGCACTTACTACTTATTGTTAATTATACCAGGCGGCAGCAAACAGTAACAGAGCGGCAGCGGTCTCGAGCGAGCTATAACAGAGTCCACACTTGTCGGAGACACGATTGTTCTTTCGATCACTTGTTTTGTCGGCACTTTGTTTACTCGCGTACTGATCGGGACCGCGCTTTGGAAGATTTCGTTTTTTACTGACTCGAAAAGCCCTGCGGGGGCTCTTTTATACCCGCGGCTCGGAAAACTCGGGACCAATCGAAATTTCACGATAGGTCACCTGATTTCTCGTTATCCGTCGGATTTCCCTTGATTTCATATTCCCGGGATGTAAGTTTCCGTTTAAGATTAAAAAAGGAAAGTTAATCAAGAAAGAAAAACAGAACTTTTCCAAACTCTGTGTTTCTTGATTCTACCGATCATTGATATTCGGTCTCGAGCCAGTACCACGCGGCGGCGTTCCCGTGATATCATATCTCGTTGTTGTGACGTCGCGAGGAGGAAGTGGAGTCCACGGGACGTAACAATAAAAAAAGTAATTGTTTTCTCATTATACTTTTGTAACAATAGAACAGTCTAAGATAAAAATTGTTTATTTAACACAAAACATGTTCCTTTAGATACAATCTATGATAACGAATTAAACAAAAAGTGAAATTAAATTTGTAAATTAAAATTGTAAATTTTTTCTTGTCAT
>NW_018021878.1:0-5825 GCF_002006095.1 Pseudomyrmex gracilis
TTTGTTCTCCTATCGTCTGGAGTTTTGAGTTTCCAAACGATAGGAGACCCGTTGGAGTTATTTATTACTATTTATTGAAAAAAAAAAGGGTTCGCTATGCGTTGGCGCGTCGCGTCGCATGAAAAAGGGGACCGTGGAGTCTCCAGGACGTAACAGATGCAAAACTAGCATCCTATATGAATTTATGAATTAAAATTTCAATTCGAAAAAACACGTGAAAAACGTGAATTTACTTATATGTGCACACACATATAAGACATATTTTCCGCAAGACATCCTGCGCAACGGCTCCATAGACTGTTTATTTATTAAGTTTAATAGACTTCATGAGCCAGAGGACGATACTCATATTTAATATTAATTTATAAATAAAACAGTGAACATGTTTAATTAGAGTTAACTCAAAAAGTAGCAGAAATATAAAATTGTAATTTAGTATAAGTCAAGTTAATACTAAGTAGACTTTATTTTGTCACTTAGTATGTAATTTCAAGAAATAACGCAATTATACACGATGAGTTTAACTTTGGATGATTTTGAGATTGACCATTTCAAAACTGTCTAGTCACCTGTTTAAGTAACAAAATAATAGAAACTCCACTGCAAAATCATGGATAAATATACTTATTTAACTATATGTGAATAAATTTTTTAGTATTTGGATACTTTTTAAAACTGACTTTTTACTGCGTTTTTAAGGCAACGGCCCCACTGTGTGCCGGTGTCTGCATGAAAATCCAGTCTAAGTCGGTAATATTAACGACAAAAACTTCTGATTGATCGAACAGAGAATCTGGGAAAAAAAATCAGAAATCGCGTTGTACTTGTTAGTCCGAGCTTCAGCAAGGTAATATGCTTAAAGAATCGCTCAAAGATCAATCTTTCAAGTAGAAACTTACTGATTGGTCGATACGGTTACTTTTGTACACTCAAGCGCGTCCAGGGACTAAGTCCCGTTATACACTACATTTCCGACCGCGTAACTCCGGTATAGTTCGAGCACCTAATTCAAAACTCTATATCTAAATATTACAACGTATAACAAGTGTTTTAAAGCAGTAACGGGACGAACACCTAAGTTTTTTACCTACGTTTCCTCTTGTGCGCACAAACGCATCCAGCGACTAAGTCCAGACATACGCTAACTTTTCGACAGCGTAACTCCGGAATAGTTCGAGCACCTAATTCGAAACTCTATATCTAAATACTACAACGTATGACAAGTGTTTTAACGCAGGTACGGAACGAGCACCTACTTATTTTATCCACGTTTACTTTTGTGCGCACGAACGCGTTCAGCGACTAAGTCCCGTCATACGCTACATGTGCGACCGCGTAACTCCGGCAATGTTCGAACACCTAATTCAAAACTTTATATCTAAAGACTACAACGTATGGCAAGTGTTTTAAAGCATGTACGGAACGAGCACCTACTTATTTTATCCACGTTTACTTTTGTTCGCACGAATGCGTCCAGCCACTAAGTCCCGTCATATTCTAACTTTGCGACCGCGTAACTCCGGTATCGTACAAGCTCTTACTTTGAAACTCTCTATCTAAATACTACAACGTATGACAAGTGTTTTAATGCGGGTACGGATCGAGCACCTACTGTATTTAGCTACGTTTACTCTTGTACGCACGAACGCGTCCAGCGTCTAAGTCCCGTCATACGCTAACTGTGCGACCGCGTAACTCCGGTATCATTTCAGCACCTATTTCGAAACTCTATATCGAAATACTACAACGTATAACAAGTGTTTTGAAGCAGTTACGGAACAAGCACCTACTTATTTTATTCACGTTTACTTTTGTGCGCACGAACGCGTCCAGCGAGTAAGTCTCCTCATACGCTACGTTTGCGACCGCGTAACTCCGGCAACGGTGGAGCACCTAATTCGAAACTCTTTATCTAAAGACTACAACGTATGACAAGTGTCTTAAAGCAGGTACGGAACGTGCACCTAAGTTTTTTAACTACGTGTACTCTTGTGCGCTTGAACGCGTCCAGTGACTAAGTCCCGTCATACGCTAAATTTGCGACCGCGTAACTCCGGTATTGTTCGAACTCCGAAATCGCATCTCTATATCTAAATACTACAACGTATGACACATGTTTCAACGCTTAAATCAATCGAGCACTTAATTTTTTTAACCACGTTTACTATTGTACGCCTGAGCGCGTCCAGCGATTAAGTCTTGTCATGCGCTAACTTTGCGACCGCGTAACTCCAATATCGTTCGAGCACCAAATTCGAACCTTTAGATCTAAAGACTACAACGTATGACAAGTGTTTTAAAGCAGTTACGGATCGAGCACCTACTGTTTTTACCTACGTTTACTCTTGTACGCACAAACGCGTCCAGCGACTAAGTCCCGTCATACAGTAACTGTGCGACCGCGTAACTTCGATATCGTTTCAGCACCTTCTTCAAAACTCTATATCTAAAGACTACAACGTATGGCAAGTGTTTTAAAGCAGGTACGGAACGAGCACCTATTTATTTTATCCACGTTTACTTTTGTTTGCAAGAATGCGTCCAGCGACTAAGTCCCGTCATATTCTAACTTTGCGACCGCGTAACTCCGGTATCGTACAAGCACTTAATTTAAAACTCTATATCTAAATACTACAACGTATGACAAGTGTTTCAAAACAGTTACGAAACAAGCACCTACTTATTTTATCTACGTTTACTTTTGTGCGTACAAACGCGTTCAGCGACTAAGTCCCGTCATACGCTACATTTGCGACCGCGTAACTCCGGCAACGTTCGAGCACCGAATTCGAAATTCTATATCTAAATACAACAACGTATGACAAATGTTTCAACGTTTAAACCGATCAAGCACCTAATTTTTGTACCCAAGTTTACTCTTGTAAGCTCGAGCGCGTCCAGCGACTAAGTCCCGTCATACGCTATCTTTGCGACCGCGTAACTACGGTATTGTTTGAGCACCTAATTCGAAACTCTGTATATAATTAATACAACGTACGACAAATGTTTTAACGCTTTAACCAATTGAGCACCCACTTTTTTAAATCACGGTTACTTTTGTACGCTGGAGCGCGTCCAGGGACTACGTCCTTCAATACACTACCTTTGCGACCGTGTAACTCCAATATCGTTCGAGCATCTAATTCGAAAGTTTATATCTAAATACTACAATGTATGCCAAGTGTTGTAAAGCAGTTACGGAACGAGCACCTACTATTTTTACCTACGTTAACTCTTGTGCGCACGAACGCGTCCAGCGACTAAGTCCCGTCATACGCTACCTTTGCGACCGCGTATCACCGGCAACGTTGGAGCACCTAATTCGAAACTCTATATCTAAATACTACAACGTATGACAAGTGTCTTAAAGCAGGTACGGAACGTGCACCTACTTATTTTATCCACGTTTACTTTTGTTCGCACGAATGCGTCCAGCGACTAAGTCCCGTCATATTCTAATTTTGCGACCGCGTAACTCCGGTATCATTTCAGCACCTACTTCGAAACTCTATATCTAATTACTACAACGTATGACAAGTGTTTCGAAGCAGTTACGGAACGAGCACTTACTGTTTTTACCTACGTTTACTCTTGTGTGCTTGAACGCGTCCAGTGACTAAGTCCCGTCATACGCTAATTTTACGACCGCGTAACTCCGGTATCGTTCGAGCACCTAATTCGAACCTCTAGATCTAAATACTACAATGTATGCCAAGTGTTTTAAAGCAGTTACGGAACGAGCACCTACTGTTTTTACCTACGTTAACTCTTGTGCGCACAAACGCGTCCAGTGACTAAGTCCTGTCATACGCTACATTTGCGACTGCGTAACTCCGGCAACGTTTAAGCACCTACTTCAAAACTTTATATTTAAATACTTCAACGTATGACAAGTGTTTTAAAGCAGTTATGGAACAAGCACTTACTGTTTTTATCTACGTTTACTCTTGTACGTCTGAGCGCGTCCAGCGACTAAGTCCCGTCATACGCTAATTTTACGAATGCGTAACTCCGGTATTGTTCGAGCACCTAATTTGAACCTTTAGATCTAAATACTACAACGTATGACAAGTGTTTTAAAGCAGTTACGGATCGAGCACCTACTGGTTGTACTTACGTTTACTTTTGTACGCACAAGGCGGACTTTTAGTACGGTGTTCAAAACACGAAGATCTCGCGACGATTCAATGCAAAGCAAAAATCCCCCGACGTCCGACGACGAAACGGAAAGATTCAGGGTAGCAACAGAGTAAACGCTGGAATTAAAGAAAAGAAAACGAGTAACCAAGCTCAATTAACACAACAACAAATAAACAAATAAACAAATATCCGTAACATCTTAAACAAAAAAAACAAACATCCACTAGTTCTCACAGGGCTCCGACGTGTGTTCCTACCTCTCGAAAAACGAAGCCAATCTATCAGCGTGCACTACCTTACACTTATGCTTTCCCGAGCGACGTATGCAATAAACTACGTCGCTTACTTTTTAACAACCACGAACGGCCCTTCCCAACTCCTCTGCAATTTAGGAGCTTTACCCTTGCTTCTGCGAGGATTGAAAAACCAAACCTTTTGCCCCTCATCAAATAGGATATGTTTAGCTTTACGATCATAACAAACCTTCGCCTTGTTCGACCTCAACGCCAATCGCTCCCTAACTTCCTGATGAATTTCCTCCAATTTCGCCACCAATTCTTGAACATAATCTTCTAGAGAATCCGAGCAATAATTCGGCAGAGTACCCCTTTAACAAATCCAATGGCAAACGCAGATCTCGACCGAAACTCAACTCAGCCGGAGTAGCTCCCGTAGTCTCATGCTTAAAAGACCTATAAGCAAGCAGGAACATAGATACCCAACGATCCCAACTCCTCTGATTCTCATCAATAAATTTAGACAAGTATTGTAGTATCGTCTGATGCTGGCTTTCAACCTGCCCATCCGACTGCGGGTGAAGAGCAGTAGTCCTCGTCTTCTTTATCCCCAACAACCACGATAGCTCCTGAAAAAGCCGAGACTCAAAATTCTTCCCTTGATCCGTATGCAACTCCAACGGCACACCAAACCTGGAAACCACCTGATGAACGAAGACTTCCGCAACGGTCTACGCTCTAATATTCTTCAAAGGAAAAGCCTCCACCCACTTGGTGAAACAGTCTACAACCACAAGAAGATATTTATTTCCTGAAGAAGACGCTGGAAAAGGACCCAGAACGTCCATCTGTAATCTTTCAAAAGGTGCACCAGCATTGAAGATCTGCAACGGAGATTTCCCCTTATCCGAAGGACCTTTCTTTGCGACACAAACTCCGCAAGATTTACACCAATTCTCTACATCCTTTTTACACGAAGCCCAATAGAACCGCCTACGAATTTTTTTTAGCGTCTTGTTCACCCCGAATTGCCCCCCAGAAGGAGCATCATGAGCCTCNTCTAAAATCCGCTTCACCCTCTTCCGAGGAACGATAACTTGAAAAAAACTAGATTTCAAACCTGGTGCCACCCACCTCTTATGTAAAACTCCATTCACAACGACTAAAGCGTCCCAATGGGACCAGTAAATTCTTGAAGAAGAGCCTCTAGCCAAAACCTCTTCCCACGAAGGACGCCTGTCCCTCTCCTTTCCTAGCAAAACGACCGACGCAGCCGGATCCTTCAACTGATCTTCACGCCACTCCCCGGAAGTATTTTCCTCCAAAACTATACGAGCTACTCGCCCCTCCTGCTCCAAAGCATCTCTCACTTCCACCTTCGAGCAATACTTGCAGCTAGATTTCGCACAAGGCCGCCTAGAGAGACCATCCGCGTTTTTGTGCGCCCGA
>NW_018021878.1:6455-8035 GCF_002006095.1 Pseudomyrmex gracilis
AAATTGGCCGCTCTGAGCCTCAGAAAAACCCTTCTCAAATTAGCNACTATTTTCTCGAAAGACTTTCCAAACACAACCACATCATCCAAATATACCAAACAAATCTTAGACAATAGTTGATGAAGAATTCGNTCTATCGCACGCTCAAAAGTAGCTGGAGCGTTACACAAACCAAACGGCATCACCGTGAATTGCCAAAGTCCATTTCCCACCGAGAAAGCAGTTTTTTCCCTGTTCTCCGGCCGAATCTTCAACTGCCAATACCCACTCTTCAAATCCAGAGTAGAGAACCATTTATTCCCGGACAATTGATCTAGAAGATCATCAATCCTAGAAAGGGGATAGGAATCCTTAATCGTGACCGCATTGAGTTTACGATAATCAACGCAAAATCTCAAACCCCCGTCCTTCTTCTTTACAATCACTGCCGGGGAGACCCACGGGCTAAAAGACTCTTCGATGACCCCTTGGTCCTTTATTTCTTGAAGAATCTTTTCCACCTCAGCCCGCATCCCCAACGGAATCCTCCTTGGAGCTTGCTTAATCGGCCGAGGATCCTGCAGATTTATTTCGTGTTGAAGAACATTACAGTTCCCAGCCACGATCTGTTCAGAGAAGACATCCTGAAATTCAACCAAAAATTCGGCAAAAACGCCCCTCTGTGCCTCATTCAAATCAACCGCATTCCTCTCAAAGAATTCTCTTAAAGTATCTGGAACCCCCCCGGCAGCGTCACACACCCGACCACAAAACACCTCCGCCTTTTCCGGGGGAGCAACAATGAGAGACTCCACTGTCCTGTCCAACCCCGTCTTCCTGAAGAAGTCAAGACCCAGGATACAGTCATCGAGTATATCCGGCACAAATAGAGGCATGCTTAAAGAATGTCCTCCTACAACCACTCGAGCCACACATTCGAACTGAACCGGAACTTCCTCACCGGTAGGATATCTCAACCTCGGCCTCTCTGTCAACCTTCGACATTGCGATTTCTCTACAAAATTAAAATTTACGATTGACACTTTGGAGCCCGTATCAAATCAAGAGGCACGGTAGTGCCTCGCGTCAAGTTCACGCGCAACAAAGTTGCGCTCCACTGCGCGAGCACACTGTGCCTATTATACGCGAAACTGATTGCATGTTAGTGGTGGGGAGATTTTCTCAGAGCAATATTTAAGTAAAGATTGAACCGATCAATTTCGTTTTGGTCTTAATCGATTCAGAGAATAAAACATTTAAAAAAAAAGTATTCTTACGTTTTTTTGGTTTTTTTTTATTTTCGGAGATATGCGACGATAAAGTTTTTGAAGTGAAAAATTCACGTTTTTCGTCGTCATGTGGTCTAGAAATGTGCATCTTCTTAGTTTTCCAGCAGATGGCGATATAAGCGCGTTAGAAGCGCACTAATACAGGCTACCGAATTCGCTGTGAGTGAACAAACGCGCGAAAAAGCGAGTGAGTGAAAGAAAAGAAAGAGAGAGAAGAGAGAGAGTGAGAGAGTGAGAGAGAGAGAGAGAAAGAGAGAGAGAGAGAGCGCAACGAGACAACATCAATCATCATCAATCATGACAAATATACGC
>NW_018021878.1:9882-19334 GCF_002006095.1 Pseudomyrmex gracilis
CACTTTTTTTGTAAAACGGGTTTTTAGAGAAAGAATGTTTTGTAGTATATAAATGTTGTAAAACAGGTTTTATAGAGAAAGAAGTTTTTGGAGTATAAATAAAAAAATAGTTTAATTTAAATACAATATACGTGTTGTGCGTGTACTTGGCGCCTGTTTTTACCTTTTTTTAAAAAGGTAAGTTTTTAGAATATCACACACTTTATATTTTGTTCCTTAGAGTATCACACACTTTATATTTTAAGTTGTGTTTAGTTTTAAGTTTTTTTTTTCTCTAAAAAAAGAATATAAACATTTGTAGTTTTTGTATATACATTATTATATTATAGTAAACTGAAAACTTTAATATACATAAGTTTACTTGGTTGTATGTACGTGCGTGTGAGATAGATGATGCACTATTTTTTCTCTTCAATACCAATTACGCCAGCGTTGTATTCTATTTCCGACTGTTCTATTTCCGACCGTTCTTGTTTCACAAACACGCTCTGCCATTCTCGATGGTTACAATTGCTTTGATTCGACCGACTTGCAAGACCGACTTGCACACTGAAATAAAGGATTGCCCGATGCACAAAGCTAATAATTTATGTACGTACGTACATATACGTGCGGCAAAAAATACGTTGATTAAAATGTTTTTCTCTATAAGAAATTAAAATTAATTTATTTTAATTTTATCGCTCTTCTTTCAATTGTTTAATGTATTGAACATCAAGTAAATTGCATGCGGCACGAAATTTGTATGTATGCAATTAATAACAATTATTAATGAACTTTACATGACAATATATTTTGTCTTCTATATTGTATCTTGACTGGCCCAGTGATCTCACGATATGATTGTCGAGTCTGCAAGGAGATTCAGAGTTCGAATCTATATTTTTGGAATTTTCCGAGTCGGTCTCTTTCAGTCGAATTTACCAAGTGGATCTCGATAGCCAAGATTTTTTTTGTGCAAATTGACTCTTGCACAGATCCCATTTCCGTAGATCTCGTTTGCATAAAAAATTTTTGCGCAGATCCCGATTGTTCATTATTATCATTGCATAGATCTCGTAGTTTGCTACATATAGCATAGAACATAGAGCACGTGAAAAGTTGTAAATCTATAAAAAATCTTACTACAACAAACAATGGCTAAAACTGAGACAAAATCCACATAAGTTTATAACTTTCCACGCAAAGCGAAGTTTGCGAGAGTGCAAGAGGGCGGAGCTCCCTCTTGTCTTAACGCTTACAACACAAACAAAAAGAACATTTAAAAAGTAGTCATGTTTAAACATGCGCGATATGATTTCTGTGCAAACAAGATCTAGACAAACGGGATCTGTGCAATAGTCAATCTGGACAAATAAAATCTTAGTCAACTAGAACATCTGTGCAATGACAATTATGGACAATTAGGATCTATGCAAAAATTTTCTGTGCAAAGGGGATCTGTACAGTCACTTTGCAAAAGAAATCTTGGCAATTGGTGCGTTGCCGAATTGACCGACTGAAATGCGAACTGAATTGGGCCTCCAATCAGCTTTTGTAAAAGTTGAATTAACATCGTGTAAACGTGTGAGTTATTTATGCAATAGAAAATCGCTGATGATATAAAGCGGTTTGAGCTCTCGGCGCGAATTAAGTGGCGCGTTGCGGTGCTCAGCGGTCGTTAACGGGGTAGTTTGCAGAAACGAAGGAATGCGGCCACGCGCATTCTGCCGAAGCTTCGTTCGCCGCGAGGCGAGCACTTCTGCGAAATTTGGCACTCCGCCGGATTCCGGTTTACCGCGAATTTACACGTGCATTATAATCGTACGTTCACGGAGGCGCACGCTTATGCGCTCTGCTTTAAAGTCACGTTTCCGCTTTAGAATCAACCTGTGACCAGGGCTGTTCTGTCTTATCTCGTTTCGAATCGTGTGAACGGATTACACGGCTTTTGTTATAGTTTCCAATGTTGATTTTAGTATTTTTAGAGAAATTTAGTACAATTTTCTCTTGTTATTAAGTCACGTATATTATTATGTAATATAAAATGTAATATAAAATATTGTAATATACACGCAATGAAATTTTTAGTTTTGTATTTATTACATATTGTATGATATATTGCGTACATAAGATACAATATCTTCTTTTCTTTGCTATTTTAAGAGGGTACTGGATACCGACTATAGACACCTGTAAACTGACGTTTAGTAGGATCGAAATTTCTCCGTATTTACTACATCAAATGAAAAGTGCTTCTCTAGAAGCAATTAAATTATGCTAAGATTTGTATGAAGTTCTATTAGAGTGTTGGAAATAAGAATAAATGTTTTACTTACAGTTTCTTGTTATAACCTAACCATATTTTCATATTGTAGAATTGTTTTTACGCTCTAAATACATACTTTGAACGGACTTCATACAAATGTATGATATCAAAGAATATTATGAGACATTCNGATTAGGATTAGAATGTGTAATTATCAAGAAAAATCGATTCTCGTAATGATAGTATATTTGCTATCATATACTAACATTATGCCAGAAAAAACAAGCCCAAAACAGCACTATGTAGTTCACGAATATTGCGATAGAGAGTGCTGCAATATGACGCGTGCGCATATTGATGACCAGTATGCATGTGCATATCGTGCCACATGATAGATTTTTTAACCTAATCTACAAAATATCTGCAAACATAAAGATCATTTAAGAAGATGCTGAACCTTCCTGTTTTACTGGCACTTTTTATCGCACAACTTACTCTGCATCCATTGATCGGAAAACGCTTCTCCAGAATAAAAGAGAATATGCTAAGATATGGCCTGAACAAAAATCAAAGAGAAAAGCAAAAAAAAGTTTATAAACTATTATTACGTAAACAACATTTTGACTTTGTATGCAAAAGTAGCAGTATGAATCACAACACAAATTGTCCAAGCCATTCTACAAACATAAACGAATATTTTGATTGTTTTAGAAATAAATTTTGAAGCTTGTAAAAAGAGAAAATGTGACAATAAGATTAGTGCAGGTTTAGCAGAACCGCCGGAAAGACTCATATGTCTATCCTTGTCTCTCTCATGGTCATCTATCCTTATTTTTATTTGACTCCCAAGAGATGGCGCCAGCTATCCGACAGCGTAGCTGCTAAGTGGCATTTGTGGCAAACTTTCTTTGTCAGTTCAGCATCCTCTTAATAGTAGTCGCAGAGAGCAAACGCAAGTCTCACGAAATTGACTTAACGGATCTATCAAACTACTCAATCGCAACACGATTGGTCATTTCCGCGAGATCTTTGACTGCAATTGCGTTTTGAAATAATATAGAACAACTTTAAAATACCTCGCTTTGCGAAGCACGTGTTTTTTTGTCAAAACGTTTTCAATGCAACACAAAACAAATCAAACTTTTATAAGTTTTACTGAAAAAGCCAAAATAAACAATATTTCTGTTGCATTTGTTGTATTATTTGTTAATCTTACATTATTACAGTGTAATAAATTATATAATATTAAATCGTAGTGTATTAAATATTATACAAATATTGTGTTGTATTCAGATGTGTTATATTGTGATTATTATGTGTTATATCATTCTATAAACGTTTAAAATATCATCTGTACTAATGTAAGTATAGAAAACAATGGCAACGCATATATGCTGGCTATTTTCTAAATATTAATATACACTAATGTCAGATACATTTTTTTGACTCTAAAGTTGCTTTGTTTTTCTTCCCAGAAGCGTTTTTAAAAACGTGTGCTAGAGTAATAATTATTATGAACTGCCAACGCATACTGGCTATGTGTTCTACATAATATTAATATAAAATAATGTCAGATACATCTTTTTGACTGTAATGTTTCTTCGTCTTTCCTCCCAGAGGCGTTTTTGAAAACGTGTGCTGATGTAAAAATTATTATAAACTGCCAACGCACATGCTGGCTATTTTCTAAATAATATTAAAATAAATCGCATCTTTTTGACCGTAAAGTTACTTTGTTTTTTCTCCCAGAGGCGTTTTTAAACACGTGTGCTGGTGTAAAAATTATTAGGAAGTGCCAACGCATATGCTGGCTATTTTCTAAATAATATTAAAATAAAACAATGTCAGATGCATCTTTGTGACTCTAAAGTTGCTTTGTTTTTTCTCCCAGAAGCGTTTTTAAACATGTGTGCTGGTGCTATGATGAATACAAATTATTTACAATTAACTGGGCTGGCTATGTTTTAAATTTATTGGATTACAGTATTTTATAACATAAAATTTTTTTATCCTATATCCAGAGGCGTTTTTATATACGTGTGCTATGATGAATACAAATTATTTACAATTAACTGTGCTAGCTATGTTTCAAAGTTTTTATATTAGAGTATTTTATGGCACAAAATTTTTTTATCCTTTACCCAGAGGCGTTTTTATATACGTGTGCTGGTGTAATGATGAATACAAAGTATTTACAATTACCTATGCTGGCTATGTTTTTAATTTATTGGATGACAGTATTTTATAACATAAAACTGCTTTATCTTTTTCCCAGAGGCGTTTTTATAAACGTGTGCTGGTGTAATGATGATTACAAATTATTTACAATTAACTGTGCTAGCTATGTTTCAAATTTTTTATATTAGAGTATTTTATAGCATACAATTTTTTTTTCCTTTACTCAGAGGCGTTTTTATAAACGTGTGCTGGTGCTATAATAAATATAAATTATGTAGAATAAACTGTGCTAGATGTGTTTTAAATTTATTGTATTAAATTTTTTTTAACATAAAACTGCTTTATCTTTTTNCCAGAGGCGGTTTTATAAACATGTGCTGGTGTAGTAATGAATACAAAGTAGTATACATGTACGTGTTATAGTCAAAGCCTGAAACATGTGTACTTCTAGGATTGACTGATCAATTCGCGGAGCATTGGTCAAAACCCGAAATAGGCTTGCTTACGTATTTTTTAATATACGCTATCATCGCAGTGACATATTGTAGATCAGGTTGGATCAGAGTTTTAAAGAAAGGAGATGCAGTTGAAGGTAGGAACCTAATCCAACGTAAGTTATGATGTCACTGCGATAATAGCGTGAAAAGTACAAAACAAAACATATTTTGGGATTTGACCGAAGCTCCGCGGATTGATCAGTCAATCTTAGGAATGCCCGGGCTTTGGTTTTTGTCCATGACGTATACATACATATATATATGTATATGTATGTATATATGTTTATACATATATATACACACACATTTATTCTTTGAGAGAGAGAGAGAGAGAGAGAGAGAGATTGGAAGAAGAGAGATTTGATTTGTATCTATTCTTGTCTTTCGTTTGTTTGGTCTGTTCTTTGATTAGAGTGCAACGAGCTAATTGGTATGTCTCACGTTCATCTGTGTTCTTTTGTAGATTTTGAGGATCAAATACTATACCGTGTTTTAAGAGCAATTCAGTATATACAAAGTGTCCGACAATCAGTGTAAAATCTCTTGTAGGCAAGTAGAAAGAGTAAGAGTGAGTTAAAAAGTCTCTGAACCATTTTTTTCTCTTACATATAATAAAGAAGTAATTATTGAATAAATCAAGCCAATCTGCCGACCTTTAGTCGAACACACGTCAGTGAGCCGCGCGGAGCGCTCACACCAGGCGTGCGGTTCACTGACGTGCGTTCGGCTAAAAATCGGTGCTGATTGGCTTGATTTATTCAATGATTACTCCTTTATTATATGTAATAGAAAAAAATGTTTCAGGACTTTTTGACTCAATTTTACTTCTTTTACTTGCCTACGAGAGAGTTTACACTAATTGTCGGACACCCTGTAAAAAGCTTTCTGATAACTGTAAAATGGTTGATGACATCCAGTCTCTTAATTTATTTGTGTATTAATATATAGAAGTGAAAGAAAAATGTATACCATCTACGTACACATCTACGTAATAATAAATGTATAGTGTTCTGTATAGTAGTGATCACAGTGTTATTCTTCAGGAAACAAATATATACACAATATAAAATAGATGTTTGTAACACTCTTTATTTATTATATATACTTGTTTTTTATACTTGTTTCATGTACACAATATAATGTGTTAGAAAAAAGTGACTTTTCATAAGGAAAAAAATAATGGTAAAAAACTTTACTTTATTATGTGTAATTAGTTTTTTCTGAACAATAACGCATTGTGATTTTTTCAGTACTGTACAGAACATACATTTATTATACACATATATGTGTACACAAATGTTATATTAATTTTTTTTAATTAGCATATATATATATTATTACAAGTAAATTTTAAAACTGATTGTCATCAAACATTTTACATTTATCAGAAAGCTTTACATATACTGAATTGTTAGAGTCGCGATAAGCGTTACATGTAAAATTGAGCCAGTCAGCACCGAGAGCACCCCAATGGTGCAGGTACGCGCACAAGCGAGAACTGCCATCCGTGTACATAATAGGTTTGTTTTTTTTCCCTGGACTGGCTGCACTAGTTCACAGTCTATCTTTTTTTATCCATATTAGAATCACAATAATTCATATTAATAATTAATAAAAATATATAATACATTTTGAGATGTTTTATTATCAATAATATTAGTACTTTTTCTACAACAAAAAACAATAACATCTTGAAAAAGCATTTCACGTTGTTATATGCAACAAGCACGCAACGTGAACATGTAAAGTGTCTCGCCTTATAGCTGATTTGGTGGAAAGGAGACGGAATATAGTAGGTTTGCACTTTTCCACGAGTCAAACAATCGAGCATGACATTAGGTTTGTTTTTTTCCCCTGAACTGGATGCACTAGTTCACAGTCTATCTTTTTTTATCCATATTAGAAAGAAAAAGATAGACTGTGAACTAGTGCATCCAGTTCAGGGGAAAAAAACAAACCTAATGTCATGCTCGATTGTTTGACTCGTGGAAAAGTGCAAACCTACTATATTCCGTCTCCTTTCCACCAAATCAGCTATAAGGCGAGACACTTTACATGTTCACGTTGCGTGCTTGTTGCATATAACAACGTGAAATGCTTTTTCAAGATGTTATTGTTTTTTGTTGTAGAAAAAGTACTAATATTATTGATAATAAAACATCTCAAAATGTATTATATATTTTTATTAATTATTAATATGAATTATTGTGATACTTCAAGTTTTTGGAATATTGAAAAACATTTAACATATATAAAGGATATTATTAGTATCCACTTTTATATAATTTTACTTTGTAAATTACGAAAACAATCTACATTTTACAGGTATGTAATCTTAAATAATTTTATTCATATTATACGAATTAATATATTATACTTATATACTTTTATGTATAAATTAAATACTTTAAGATTATGCATCTATAAAATGTAAATTCTTGTCGTAATTTATCAGATAAAAATATATAAAAAGTAACACTAATAATATACTTCATACAATATATACATATATTAAATGTTTTTAAATACTCTAAAAATGTAAATTATCACAGTTAACTTATATTTAATAATTAATATAAATATATAATGCTATTATTGCATTATTAATAATTAATATAAATATATAATGCAATTATTGCATTATTAATTATTAAATATGAGTTAACTGTGATAATTTACATTTTTTAGAGTATTAAAAAACATTTGATATATGTGTATAGAGTATATTTTTTATTAGTGTTACTTTTTATATATTTTTATATATTTTTATTTGATAAATTACGACAAGAATTTAAATTTTATAGTGAACTCATATTTCATAATTAATATAAGTATGTAATGCATCTTGAAGTGTGTTATTTTCTCTAAAATTATACTTTTTCCAAGACAGTAAATCTTGAAAAAGCATTTCACGTTGTCATACGCAACAAACACGCAACGTGCCTCGTGTCTTGCCTTATAGCTCGGCTTGGTGGAAGGAAGACGAAATATAGTATGTCTGCACTTTTCCACGAGCGCACACGGACAAGCGGTTCTCACTTGTGTGCGTATCCCAACCACTTCAGTGTTTTTGGTGCTGGCCGACTCGATCTGTACGACAAAAGACCGGTAACGCGAGAGACAACGGGAGTAGCCCGTCTCATTTTAAAAGAAGGACGGACTAACTCGACGAGAGACAAGGACAGATATACGTCTGTCTTCTTCTCTCAGAAACCAGTTGAGGGCGCCACTTTCCAGGCAGAGATCCCACTGCTGACCACTGATGCAAGATCGAGCAGAGAGCAACGNCAGCATCGAAGCGGTGGGGGCACGCACACAAGCGAGAACTGCCGTCCGTGTGCGCACACGGAGGGCGGTTCTCGCTTGTGTGCGTGTCTTCATCGCTTCGATCTCTTGTTGCTCTCTGCTCGATCTTGCAACTCTGCTGCTGACTTCGGATCTCGCTCCAGTACCCTCTTAAGTAAGCTCCGAGCTACTATTATTGCTCCGAGACTTAACTTCCAGTTTCATAATCATTATCAGTTTTTTACAGAGCAAGGTTGTTAGCTTAGTGCCTTACTTTCAAAATGGAGGACTAACTCAGATCGTAATATTGAGTGAATGTGTGATTAGGATTTGAAGTATACTAATATACATACGCAAAACAACAATTTGGATACAATTCGGTTATGCCTTGTTATTATTGTCTTCCGGTTTTACAACTAATTTAGTTTGCCAGTTTTTTTAGAAAGCAAAATAACAATCGCAAACAAAAGTGGTGCCAACATCACGCTAGCGCGCTCATGTCTACTGTCAAGGTATCATGAACGAAATTTTGTTACTTTTCTATCCGCGCGCTTATCTCGAACCGATGCAGTATGCAATATACGCGTCAATGGTAATAGATGCACGTAAAACATATAACTATTAAATGCGAAAAAGTAACAAGATTATTACTGTAAGTGGACATGCTCATAAATGTCACGTAACTTGCAATGCAATTTGCCTGGCGCCGTACAGTGTCAACAAAATTATTACAAAATTAATCAAATCGCCTTTCTGACTGTGTATGAATTTTGAAGTAACAATACGTTCATAATATTTGTTTGTCGTAATATACGCTTTTGTTCACAATAATCCTTGTGATGTAAACTAGGGAATTACGAGTGATAAATATTAATTACTTGCCGATGTAAATGTTATCAAATTTTAATTTTTTCCGTCTTTTGACAACATGAATATGTCAAAAAAATACTTTTCACCTTGCCTAAAAATTATTTATAAATTTTATTTGATACACATGCAGTTTTATTATATCAAATTTTATTTCACGTTTATATGTGTATATATGTATACAGGGTGTTTCAGAACTATGGGATCAAACTTCTAGGGGTTATTCAGTGCAACAGTAGAAAACATTTGAGTATAGGGACCCATGTCCGGAAAAGTGAAATAAAAAAAAAAATTTAAAGTCTTAAATTTTTAGTCAAGTCCGCCGAAATCACGTGCGACGTTTAAATCGGTGTATTCAGGTTGGAGGAAGACATTTT